>NC_088855.1:54009798-54310735 GCF_963853765.1 Magallana gigas | reverse complement strand
ATACATAAAAAGATACTTAGCTCTATTTTTTACTGTATTTTTTCTATCAAATGCATCAACTAACGGAGGGGGTGGGGATTTAGAAGATATTAAACCTTTCCTAAACGGGTCACTTGACATACAAGTTTGTCAGATTACCAGAAATGATCGAATGGTGTTATGTACTAGGAAATTTTTTACAATTATAATATTTATGCTGGTTTACTTTCTGGTAAATTTTCAAGGTTTTATCTTTTCTACTAAGAGAGTAAGTTGTTCAATAATTTCCAAACATCTGTGGTATCATGTGTACACTTACCTAGTATATTTTTATGTGGCAATAAGAAACCATAATATAATTAAAAAGTGTCATATACAAATGAATTCTTAAATAAATAATAACTCAATCATATAACGTTTGTAACATGTAAAATTGATCTGCATTCCTTTGTTAAAATTAATTTTATACCTACTGATGGCTTAGCTTTGTGAGAACTTTTTTTGCTCATGTAATTACAATGTCACTCTTTTTACTTTTCAAAAGAACATGTGAAGGTTTTCACAAGGACCATAGGAATACATGCATATGAAAAATAATAGATAATAATACAAAATTAATTTGAGTGTACCTGAAGACAAAATAAGTTTCTTCTTTTTACATATAATGGGCAGCTCTATGAATAAACGAGCTAGACTTACGAGCATATTTTTTATTCATTTTTATTATTTCAGCGATTTCCACGCCAGTTGCTTTCCATGCTTGTTTAACGACAAATGGAAACTCTCTGGGACGACTCCATGTCTTACCTTTTGACAGAGTAATTACAGATACCTGGGAGGGTTACATCCGACACAGTGGATCCTATAGAATACCTGTCACTGGTGTTTATGTGATAACCTGGGTAACTCCTGTTGTCGGCAATATTCCGCTAGAACTAGTTATAAATGGGCAACAGCGAGGTCGCACCGCTCCAGCGAGTCCTAAGGGTGAAGGCAAATCTCAGACCACGACTGGAGTGGCAGTTTTGTTCCTTTACCGACGCGACGTTGTTTCGATCCGTACCCATCCGGATTTTCATCCAGTCGGATTTATTGCCAACAACAAATGGCAAGATAGTTGTCTCTCGCTGTGGAGAATTTAATTATTCCCGAGTAAGAACGTTTCAATCCATTTCTGTAAATAAATATAGAAATCTGGAAGTTTATCATTGAAAAGCTTATCAATAAAATGATTTAAAGTGTTACCTATTTTTACGACTACGATACATCTGTTGATACAGAATTTATATCAGTGATGAAAAAGGTATGGGAAATGTACAATTCTGAAAACATTAACAATCTGTCTGTCTGCCTCACTCGTCACGTTTTAAATTAACTGTTCACAAAATCATTATCGTTAAAATTAGTATTATCATATAAATTTATTTAGCACAGAGATTTTCTTTGTTTCACAAGCTTGATAAAATAATCCACCGAAAATAATAAACAACAATAAAAAGCTTTGCTGGGATCTATATATTTTTTATGGAATGGTTCCCTAAATATCCATGCAATTGTTCATTAAGGTTTTTGCTCTAAACAGTTTATTAAACCTCCTAATGCGCAAGTTTGTTTTCAATTTAGAAATCAATATTTAAGAGTTGAACAACATAGAAGCATGTCAGTTTTGACCCAGATCATTGCACTAAAAGGGAACGAAAAATCTAAAAAAAATATTCAAAGAGGTAAATATAAACCGTATGATATCAAGGCTTTTATATTTCTAAACCTTTACGTTTCAGAACGTACCTTCGTCTTTTACTGTTTTGAAATCAAACCAGTGCAAAAACTGTACTGGAGTAGAACGAGTAAAGGCGTGGAGGGTAAATGGAGGAACCGAAAAAAATATCACAAGTTGTCAGGGTTTTTTTTTATCAAATATATATAACTCTGTTTTACTTTGGACTAAAATCTCATACTCTCAATGGTTTCTACCTAACAAGTGACTGAAAGACATATCTCGTTTGATAAAAATTAATATGGCCGATACTGCGTCTACACATCTCAACAGTTCATAATATTTTATGCAGAAATCGCGTTCCGTTTGTTCTTAAAGTATTTGAAGTAGCTGGCCTGTGACATGACACTTTGAAAAAATTACGCACTTTAAAAAATGTTTTTAAAGTGCGTTAATTTTGGGATCAAATCAAGGCACTTTGATTTTTTTTCAAAGTGCGTTATGAAGGTATGTCAACATCTTTTATTATCGAGACACTAAACACACTTTGAATATATATACTAATATAAACTAGGCAAAATTGCTAACGCACCACCTACTACTTCTTTGATTGTTTTAGATCTGAACGCAACAAAGATTGATTAGTATATTATTTTAACAGTTTATAATAATACAGAAAATGAAACATCATTTGTTGTAATCTTATTGACCAGTTGCTTTGAGTACTGTTTATGAAACATTGGTACCCCCCATTATGTGATTCACATATCAATATCAGGTGTAGGCTCCATTTGCTCGTATAAATGGGATCTGTCTGTCTTTTCGCCTAGTATTTACGCGACGCTTTGGAATTCTTGCTCGGTCCCTCACACTTAACAACCTTGCAATTGACGTGTGGTGCCTTTTAAACACTTTGGCTACCTTAAACGACATTTTTTTTATTTGATAAGCATGCTGTGTCATGCTTTAGCAAATATCACCGGTAATCGTACAATTATTAACATTTTTTCTAACCTCACTAAAGGAGCATTCTGCAGAGACTATACCAACTGTCCTGCCACGCTCTTCTGCGATCAAACGCGCCATACCCCGTCGGGTTTTTTGTGAGGTTTTAGTAATGCATGCATCAATAATAAGATCACAAAAAAGAAATTAAAGATTTATCTTTCCAAAAGAAGTGTGAGCACGATTTGAGCATTTTTAAAGAAGAGTCACGCTTCGGTTAACATTGCATCCATTTATCCGTTTGGACATTTAAATGTCTTACTTATAATTTAGGTGACTTATTTAAACATTAAATATATCTTTAAAAAATTCTAGGATGTAAATTTTATTTTTTTTCAAATGGTACGTTAGCAATTTTGTCCAGTGTATATATAACACAAGCTCCGGAATTGTATTTCTAATTTGTTGATAGTATGATTATTTGATAACAATAGTGGAACTAAATTACCGTCTTTGAGAACGGGATGGGGGTTGGGATTAACTAAAAATACAGGTCATTTAACTGATTACAGAAAAAGGTCCAACAACCCTCATCTTTCCTTCCAAACCATATGATATTCAGCATCTTGAAGTACACATACAAGAACTGAAAAAGAAATACGCTTTGTTATAAATTAAATAGTGATATCGTTGAAATGAGCTGGCCAAACAATAATTTCTACAATGGTATGTTAAAAATCTGAAAGTGTTTTACCATAAACCCTCTTATTAAATTATAATCAAGTAAACCACTTCATTACTTAAAAAAGTTACTACGACGAACATATTTATTATAAATTTCAAAATAAGCATTAAGATTTGCGTTTTGTTCTCGCAATGATTTTCTAAAGGGTCATATTGATTTTTGATAAACATAAGTAACGTATCCTTTTTTCGGTTCATGTTTGTATATAAGCACATGCAATTGAAGCCGGTTGAAATATGTTATACAATGACCTCCATTTTCAATATATAAAAATCATTTTAGTCTCTTGCATAGCCCAATGTTCCAGACAAAAAGTAAATTAGTTGCATACATAAAAACAGGAAAAGGCAGTTGCTAAGCGATACAGTTTATGTAATATTTGGATAATTCAAATCTCCCGATATGTTCTTTATCTGTAAATTGTCAAACTACATAACATTTTGAAGAAAAAATCGAATCGAGAAACTTTATCAAGTTAGCTGAGAATGTATTGGGTTCTCAACAAGGTTATCCAATTATTTATTGTATATAAAAGTATCAATTATACAACTAAAAGACTACTAGAAAACTCAAAAAAGAGACTGCAAAACAAAAGTATAAATGTTTACATCAGCGTATATGTGTTTCGACAAAACCCTGAACAATTGTTTTCAAAGTGCGTTAATATCGACGATGTCAACGCACTTTGAAAAAAAAAATTCAAAGTGCGTTGACTTGGTCCCAAAATAAACGACCTTTCAAAAACATTTTTTAAAGTGCATCATTTTTTAAAGAGACGGTTCAGCTGAAAACACATGTGGAATTACTTCAGATATACCCATTGTATCGTTAGGAAATAAGAAAGAACGTTGATTGTAATAGTTGAAATACATAAAAATCCCTTTCGCATACATACTTAACGTATTTAACGTGAAATTTAAGGGTCCTACAAACCGGAATAATCTTATACCATTTATTTGTACAACGTGGACTTTGATTGACAGTAATTGACACGTGCTGAAAACTACAAGATCTTCGTCCGACTACGGTCATCATGGTATACGAAGTTAAAGGGACTCTTTAAACGGAACACATCATCACTTTTTCGATAATTTATTGATGGTTTACCAATTTTGGTTCATTTTAAAATGAACGGTGTAAACAGATAGCCATGCTATGACCTTGAATTGCTAGTATTACATAATGGTCACTATAATACTTATGTGTACTGCGCACTGAATGGTGTTAATGATAATTAACAGAATGAACTCTGTAAATCTTGTAGCACTGTGTAGTATTCCTAAATGATGATATAAAACCAGGTGAATAATACGGGCATAATAATATCGAAATTGAGAGATTAAAACAAGTGTCATATTTGGCGATTCTGTGTCTGCAACGATAGCTCTGGTACCCTATATTGAGTCATGTATTGTGTATTCTATATATTAACCTTTGTAACCTTTTATGCCATGTATGAATGAACGTATTATGAGTAAGTGATGCCTCATACCTGGGGGGGGGGGGGGGGGACTCCGAGTCTCAGGACTCGGAGACTCACATCCTGCATCCGTACTCTTTGATTGGCGGTTTTGACAGTTTTGTTACTTTATTTAGTAATAAAATATTGATCTTAATTTTGAACACTAAATGTTCACTCATGATCGTCGTAAATGGGCCGAACTAATCAGAACTGTCCATCATAAGTAAAATCTTATATTTACCCATGTGAAATGAGGTTGAGCAGATTCTTAGACTCTTTGATTTGGGCTGCTTTTATTTGTTGTAACTATACGATCACGCTTTAATAAAACCGCTTGAGAAAGAAATACTGTACTTGTGATCACTAAGTTTGAGCTTACCCTCAATTGGATCCGTAAGACAGAAGGTATACATGAACTTTCTTGGTGCCAGTGACCAGGACTGAGCGAAGTTCAAAATAGAATAAGGTAAGAACCATTTCTATATGTCTTTTATAGCTATCTCGAAGTAAACAACTTTGTCTAAGCAACCAATATGACGACATGTGATGGGTTTCATAAAAAGGAATTTCAAAATCAAATGGAGCAATTAGAAAAACAATTCACGGGGTTGGGTCAGAACAAAGAAAATAAAGGGCAAGAAACAGGTCAAAAGTCCTCAGAAAAAGAACAGATGAAATTAAATACTTTTTAAACATATCATGATGCTAGGCCGTATTAAACTCGTGAATGTCGACACCGAGTCCCAGAACAAGATAATGATAAAGATTTTTTCATTGATCAAGTTAAAGCTATAACAGCCGCACTCTCAGTGCCCCTATCTTCTGTGATAACTCCTTTTGAGGGAGATGCTCAAAAATTTAAACAGCGGATAAAAGAAGTTGAAAAGTACAGTGTTATGTCTGGGAAACAAGGTCATGAGATCCCCATGCTTGCATACATAACGAGTAAGGGTTCAGTTGGGGATTATATTAAAAGGTATTTAGATGAAACGGATGGGTCTGAAAAAATCCCATCTTGGAACGATCTTGGAACGATCTTAACGAATCCCTTAAAAATAGATTTGCAGAAATAACATACAAAAATTGAACATCAACCATATCAAAACATCTTATTACAGTCCTCAAGGTAATGGTAAAGTAGAGGGATTTCATAGAACTCTTCATGACGTGATGGTAAAGAAAATAACAGACAACGCTAAAACATGGGATATTCATCTTAATCAGACGTTGGCAGCAATTCGTCTCCATCCTAACGATTCATCGAAGTCACCTTCAAGAACAACATAAAGCTTTCCTGCTAGTACATCGTAATATGAAGGAAGCCAAGAAGAAACAGAAAGCTCAGGCCGATAAGAAAAGCAAAGACGAAAATTTTCAGATAGGTGACCCTGTCTACCTTAAGAACAACAGAAGACAAAATGAGTTAGATAAAAAATGGCTACCATATTATCGAATCGTAGAGCAGAAAGGACCAGTTAGTTTCGTGGTGAGAGATCAATTGACTGGATTAACCACCAAATGCCATGCACGACAACTCAGACTGGCAGACATTTCGCACTGGCCCCTTTCACAAACTACGGAAGATGGTGGAAGAACTCTAAGGAAGACTAACTATGTGGTGCCACCAGAAGATGAATCGTCGTCAGAAAATGAAGACATGAAACCAGAACCATTAGAAAGAGCTGTACAGTCCAAACATTGGGAAAGGGAAGGATCTTCAGACGAAGAGGTTATACCCCTCGCAGAACTTCAGAGACGTATAAGAGCTAAGAAGATCATGGATGATCAGCAGTATAAACACAAGAATGATCATACCGTAGATTCAGAATCGGATGGGACCCATGAGTCAGAACAATGTGATGAAAATAATAGTTAAGACTATGAAATACCCTTAGATAACCAAAATGTACCCTTAGATGAAAATATGGAAAAAGATGAAATAGTCCCCTAAGTAGGTCTAGGCTTCAAACCAATCCCTAAACCGCGTAAATCAATCCCAAAGCCCTGTAGTGAAAATAACAAACAAGAGTATGTGTTGGCTATTATGAAGGAACTAACAAAATTAATAAACTAAATAAGTTTTATTATTGTATAATGTAGATGTAAATAATCTTGAATAAGCTTAGCTTTGTATATATTGCACGCTTTTAAAAAGGTATGACAGGATGACCCCCTGTGATATCAAAACATGTATTGAGATACGCCGACTAGCAAACGCGAACATACCACCTCGGTTATTTGTATATTCGAAGTTAAAGAGCTTTAACATACTGTAGAAGCAGAAATATTCGTTGAGGATTTAATTTCGTTATTTTCGTTGATAGTATAAATCAGCGAAATTAAATCCATGACGAATTTTAAACCCAGGTATTAATGATAACAAAGAGATTACGATATGACGAAATTAAATGCTAACGAAATTGCATTTGGTTTAAAACAACGAAATTTTGACCCAACGAACATATGTGCTTTTACAGTATACTCGAAATACATAAAACAGCGACTATGTTAGAAACTATAAGACTAATTTTGGTAAGTGATTTTAGATTATTCGTAAAAACAATCAAATTTTGCTATCAACATCTTGAGTATGGGACAAGGTTGCTTAGGTTTTCATTGTTTAATGTCTTAAGACATAATATATTAAAGTTTTCCCTATAAATTCACTTATGGCGGAATTGCCAGTAACTAATTTGCAACCCATGAAATCCTCGTCTTGGGCGGGAAGCCCCTGGTTTTATTTGTGTTTACATTTGGCACTAACAATAACGATATGACTTTGTATTAAGCAACGCAAAAACTGTATTTTTCTTTTGTAAGACCAGTCTTAGAATATGCAGACATTATATGGGACAACATACCAGAATACTTGGTCAATAAGATTGAAAGTATACAATTGGAAGCAGCCAGAATAGTTATGGGAGGGAATAGACTGGCATCCAGACATCTGTTATATAAAGAAACAGGATGGGAACCATTATCGAAACGTAGGGAAAATCATCGTCTTATTCAACTTCACAAAATATTTCACAATATGGCTCCTAATTACTTATCTTCTATCATCCAAACACAAAAAACTTAAGGACATAACTACAACACAAGAACAATGCACCCACTGCGAGAAATCAATACAAGAACTAAGCTTTATTTTAATTCATTCCTCCCAGCTACAATAAGACAATGGAATGCTTTACCCCAAAATGTGCAATCAAATCCTTCATTACATTGCTTTAAGACATACTTACATACCAGTAGGATTAAAATCCCAAATTATTTTTATTTAGGTACCAGAATGGCCAAACTCTTCACTCCAAACTAAGACTAGAATGTAGTGGTCTTAATCTTCATTTGTTTCAAAGAAAGTTAATCAACTCGCCTCTTTGTACTTGTGGCGAAGTTGAAAGTACTGACCATTTTTTACTACACTGTAATACATATTCCAGAGTTAGGATCAATACAATCCTCCCAGCTACAATAAGACAATGGAATGCTTTACCCCAAAATGTGCAATCAAATCCTTCATTACATTGCTTTAAGACATACTTACATACCAGTAGGATTAAAATCCCAAATTATTTTTATTTAGGTACCAGAATGGCCAAACTCTTCACTCCAAACTAAGACTAGAATGTAGTGGTCTTAATCTTCATTTGTTTCAAAGAAAGTTAATCAACTCGCCTCTTTGTACTTGTGGCGAAGTTGAAAGTACTGACCATTTTTTACTACACTGTAATACATATTCCAGAGTTAGGATCAATACAATCCTGACACTTCCATATTTTCTTAATGTTGAATTATTGTTATATGGTAACGAAAGTGAAAACAACAATATTTTTTACCTTGTCCAGAAATTTCTTGTTGAAAGTAAAAGGTTCTGAGTTCACCTGTTGTTTTACTATAACTACTGTATAACATTAAATACCATATTTGTATTACATTAAATACCATATTTGTATGTACCTGTAAAAGGTTCTGAGTTCACCTATTGTTTTACTATAACTACTGTATTACATTAAATACTATATTTGTATGTACCTGTATGTTCACAGAATATAATGCTTATTTAGAGCTACTAAGCAACATTATGGTTCAATATTAATACATGTTTAAGTAACCTTAGTCTATTAGTATAGACATTATCTATTGGTTTGATACAATTGTCCTTATACTCAATTCCAGCTATTTTTTTCTCGCCTTTCATTCTTTTTTCTTTCTCTTACATTTTTCCTAATCAATGTTTATGTGCAATGTTATTGTAATTGAAAATTTTACCCACCTCTCATTTGTAAAATGACGAGAGCGAGATTAACATAAGCCTTTTGGCTTGTTTCTCAATCTTCTGTGTACTGTTATTATAATATGTATGATGAAATTCACTAAATAAATATTGTTTAAAATAAGCAACGCAAAACTATTAAAACGTGGGGTGGTATATGCTGTGGTGGTTGCTGGTCAGGTTGTCAAAAAAGTGACGGAGATAAGAAAGGTTCTTCCAAAGACAGTGTATTTTGTTAAGCGAATCCAGAGAAATGGACATTTAGTGACATTATTGAACTTGAACCAATCCCGAAAGACACTAGGATCCAAGAGAAACCCCGACGGAGCAAAGACTCGAAACTCGCAAATTGACCAGTTACACGGGGACAATTTTGACGAAACTAGCACAACAACTACTTGGAGAGGAGAAAAATGAAGAATCTCCATGGACCAAATACTATAGACCGGACCCAGAGCTGGCACGAAAATACCTGGAAGAGAGGCCGCGATGTCTACGCAACAGAGGAACGCAGGAGACGCTCCGCGAGAAGTCGCCTCGCCGTCCGCACCGACCCTCTATCCACGGGTGCCGATGATTGATGAATAATTAACCTGCAGCCGTGAAGAAGTTGTGTATTCCTTATAAAGGAATTATGAAATTTAGTGAAAATTTAAAATGTGAATTGTGTAAAATGTCTTAAAGTAGAAATGTGCGTTATCTTGTGCTAATATAAATCTTGTATTTGGTGATTCACTCTAGAAAACTACAGGAAGAAATCGATGGACTCCGTACCTATGAAGCTAACCTCACCCCTTAGAAGAAAGAGATATTTTGTGAACTTACAAGCATGCATTGACTTTGTATATATATGTGACATTAAGCTTAACCATACTAAGTATTACTTTGATGATGAATTACGATTATATTCAACTATGGTTATTTCATCTTGGTAATTATTGTCATACTTTATTCATTATTGTTTTCATGATTGTAATGCGATATAATCAAGTTATATGATTTTATGTACATGTATACATCCAGGTTATAGATTTGTTTTTGTAGATGAATGATGTTCCAAGCCGGAGGTGGAAACATGTCACTTGTTACTATCTCTTAACATAAATGTTCTGACTGGTATGTCACTAGGAAGTTCGTCTGATCAAGGGTGGATCAAGGACGCTTTCCTACTCCAGGCGCCAGGCATAAGAATCTCCTTAGGGATATTTCTTTTAATGGGGGACGTATGTAAACAGATAGCCATGCTATGACATTGAATTGCTAGTATAACATATTGGTCACTATGATACTTATGTGTACTGCGCACTGAATGGTGTTAATGATAATTAACAGAATGAACTCTGTGAATCTTGCAGCACTGCGTAGTATTCCTAAATAATGTTATAAAACCAGGTGAATAATACGGGCATAATAATATCTAAATTGAGAGATTAAAAACAAGTGTCATATTTGGCGATTCTGTGTCTGCAACGATAGCTCTGGTACTCTATATTGAGTCATGTATTGTGTATTCTATATATTAACCTTTGTAACCTTTTATGCCATGTATGAATGAACGTATTATGAGTAAGTGATGCCTCATACCTAGGTGGAGGACTCCGAGACTCAGGACTCGGAAACTCAAATCTTTCATTGGCGGTTTTGACAGTTTTGTTACTTTATTAGAAATAAAATATTAATCTTAATATTGAACACTAAATGTTCACTTATGATCGCCGTAAATGGGCCGAACTAGTCAGAACTGTCCATCATAAGTAAAATCTTATATACAATGTATACCCATGGGAAATGAGGTTGAGCAGATTCATAGACTCTTTGATTTGGGCTGCTTTTAATCGTTGTAACTTTGACTATACGATCATACTTTTGAATAAAACCGCTTGAGAAAGAAATACTGTACTTGGTGATTACTAAGTTTGAGCTGACCCTCAAGTGGATCCGTAAGACAGAGGGCTTACAACGGACATCTTTCAAATAACCTCTCAATGGGCCTCATTTACAAAAATGAATTTAGTTTGTAGCAAAATACTTATTGTGGATATTATGAATACTTTGAACAATTATAACATGGGAGAAGTAGAAATGACATATTTTTTTCAACATACATGTCCAGAAGAATCTTCGCGAGCCCTGCATGTGTTTAGTTTACATTGAATACGCATGCGTATAAGTATAGAAGGCTGAACCCCGTAACTGTGGTATTTTGTACATGTATAAGTTATACGTAATTATTAATTTTAATGAAATAATTAGATTTATTTCATGGAGAACTTTGTAATTTTCTGAAAGTTTACACATTCATGAGTAGTGCAAAAGTACCAAACCCGAATGTTTATATTTTTCCCTGTATGAAAATGTACCTGTTTGTATGTACCTCTGACGATTTGTATTTGTGTGTATTATATATATATGTTCCTCTTGAACCAAATTATTTGGTTTGAGCGAATAAACTGAACTTGAACTTGAACCTAGAAAAAATTTTCAAGTCGGTGTTTTATAAGATGCGCCGTACTGTCTCTTTAATATATTTTAAAACAAGAGTAGTTGCCCTTTGAATACTGACGTCACATTGTTGTGTTTGGAGCAGAATAAAATGGCAGCGGCAAGATTTACTGAAATCTTTGCAAAGGTTAGTGAGAAAAAGTTTAAATATCTACAGAACATTGTATGTAAACAACAGCAGCAAAATTTCCAAAGATGATTTGAAAGGTGAGAGTGAATATTTTTGAAGAGTTTGATTCGGTCAAATTGGACAAAATGTACTGTATGATTTACTTTAAATGGATTTCTACAGATGATCACTTTTGTGAAAATATGTTTCAGATTTTAGTCCTTGGGGAAACAAAACATTTGTTACTGACTGACGACGGAACTGTATACAGTAAAACACGCTTATAACGAAGTCCCAGGTATGGGCAATTGTACTTCGTTATAAGCGTAATTCGTTATATCCGTCAAGTTTACAACATAAAATAAACTCACGGGGAATGAAAATCACTTCGCTGTAAACGTCAATTCATTATAAGCGTGTTCGCTATAACCGTGTTTTACTGTATCAGGTTTAGTATGTGTCGCCGTCTGTTAGATTGATCAACACATTAGATTTCCGTTGTCAGTCAGTAATAAACCTTATAAGAAATATTATGTGAAAGAAGAGAAATGTACTTTAATGCTCTCATGTGTTCATTTTAAAAATTTCGTTCCCATTATATACTGTATGAACTTGTATAAGAATCATAAACGGTTTGAATGGAAACACTTATTGTTTTATCTAATAGAGCAAAATCTGCAAGCACTTTTATTAAAGAACTGATAATTAGATTGCTTTATTGTGGTAATGTCAATGTATTGTGCCAATAGTAAACAGGCTTTTGAAACTGTCCATTGTGGAAAAAATCTTGCAATTGAAAAAAACCTGATTAAAAGATAATTTTTACGAGTATGCTTAACCAAATAATGTAAAAAAAACAAAACAAAAAACATAGTTACATTACAAAGACAAAAAATCTTTTTATTTCGCCAATAACTCGACTACTGATAGTCATATTTGAATTTAAATCAGAATATTTCTTAAATGTCGGACTGAAACACGATTCTGTACAATGCCAAAATGAGCAGAGCAAATTCCAACAAAATATAGCAAATATAGAAGTTTTTGTCAATGCATTACAAATATGATCGTCTTTTTGAAAGTTTTGATACAATAGATGTATGCAAGTGACATTTATTTTGTGATGCTCAGGATGTATTTTATGGTGGTTTTGATTACATGTATGTCGGATGACAAAGGAAAATCAGTTTTAGAGGTGCTTAATATGTATCATATGTCGAAAAATATCTTTTTGAAATACAAAGCCATAGACGGAATGACGCAATATGTAAAAGCATTTAAGAGAATCCAAAATTTTGCTAGTTTTTTTTACGGTTTTGCAACATGTTTGTAGTTATCCCCCCCCCCCCTCCTTTTTTCATTGATAGTCAATGAATAATTTTATATGAGACTAAAAAATATAAAATATGCGATTATTAATGATGACTGAAAAGTGAATAATGTTCAATTTTTTCTGAAAATAATACAATATATATTGTTGAACATAGAAACGTTATGACAGATTACCTTTCGCCCTGACATTCCGCTGGTACTCGCAATCATATCAAAATGTAGCACTGCTGTCAAGAAAAAGGCTCATAAAGGCTACTGACATTTTAAACGATAATGTGACAGAGGTTACATATTCAAAATCCATATATTTTGGAATAAATCAAATGGTTTTATACTGATGTTAACTTCATAATAATATTTCAGCTCTGGCTTATTTGAAGTAAAAAAACATAACATGATAAAGTGTTCACAGTATGACTGAAAAAACACCAATTTCCACCAATCGATTCAAAGCGCCAATAGGCATACCAAATTGTGAAATAATAAAGCCTAGCTATCATTAATTCAGAATAATAGGGTCATCTGTATTCATCCTTGCAGCGACACAGCTGGCGGGAAACTGTAAAATAATGACAGCACCAATCTGTGCTCACTTAACGAAGTAGCTGCCACTTATATATTGTAACAGAGGAAAGACTAAAATCCTAACAAAATTGGAGAAAAATGAAGGGATCACTCTTCAGCGTTTTATTATTTTGCTTCGTGAACGAAGGTTTGTCGAGCCCGATCCCTTCTACAATGGCGTCTACTACCCCACCACTTACCACGACCCCCTTTACAACACAGATACCCGGTTGTGAGTATGATGGTAGAATCTATCCCCCTGGAGCAGACATCCCAGAACTTAGCGGAGAATGTTACGGCGCTTCTTGAAGTGGGGACTCTGGATTGTTCTTTATCATGCATTGGGATACCTTTAACTGTGGAGTTGAAACATCGTGTAAGTATCGACTCTGTTTAATTGTTTTGAGCTGTTCATTTAACAGATGTTGCAGTACTTATATTCATAAAGTTGAAAATAGGTCGTCTTAACACTATTTATCAAAAGATAATTTATAAATTTCTTTTAAATAAGTACTTTCATTATAACTAATTAAGGAAGGAGTCTTCTCGTTATCAGACATATTTTTTATATTAAGAAATTCATAAAAGTTTGACACAATCAAACAGATCATATAACCAAATCATTCTATCATTTTACTTAAATTTTACTTTTTTGTTTTTGCATCAAGGTCAGGTCAAGGTTTCTACCTTTTTCCTCAACTTAAGGGATGATGAATATAAATGTAATTATCTACAGTTATGTAGACATCTGTTTCAGATATGAAGATTCTATTCTTCAATGAAATGATAAAATATCAGAATGTCTATCAGCTTATCCTTCTAATTTGGAATTAATATTTAAACTAGAATTGATATTGCTTAGACCGCAATTTTTTTTTGAATTTTGAGGATATTATGATTATTCTTTTATGCTTCCAATATTAGGATATTTCTGATTTTTACATATTATGAAGACCTTACATAAAAACATACATTGACAAAAAAGCTAATATATTGACTATTTGGTAAGAGAAAAAAATCCGATTTTAGTGATTTTTTACACAAATGTATTTAGAATGAGCGTTTAAAAAAGCTAATAAAAATGTAAATTGATATACAAATCATATTTTAAGAACATTTTTTGAAATCCATGTACCTTATTATTAGTTCACATTAGTTGGAAAAATCCACAATTAATGGTATTGTTTTAAAAATGCTAAATAGACTCATGAATCTACAGCAATTCTAAATTGCAAAACATGTGATATTTTCCTACGTCAATGTTACGCCAAAATATAGTCCTTGTAAGATTCTAAACTTTGATTACTATTTGTATGTCAAGTTGTATGATGAAAAAAAGAAATATGATAATGACCATTCAATTAAATTTACATTTGCCAAGTCGAAAATCAGAAAAGACTCCTTCCTTATTTTGTTATTGATTTTAATAAAGATTTATTGTATCATTTAATTTGTTTTGAAGATGAGGATTTTCAAAGATAGGTTAATTCATTTCTGAAAATTTCTTGTTCAATTGTATTATTTTAAGATCTTTTCAGAGTAAAATATTTAGATTAGCATTATTTTATAATAATTGATATATTCCGCATAATTTATCGACACAAAGATAAGATGAATATCTTATTTAAATACAAGATGAAGATGGTCGTAAATTATTAGCAATGAAGAAAAGAGTTTCACTTCTTTGATACAATGAATCTCTTAAGTGATCACAATTCAATGTATGTTTTGATTTCCTCTAGTATTGACAACCCTCGGATATACTTCCCCCAGCACTACTCCCATCTTGACCACCCCACCGCCGCCCACAGTTTAATCTGAGGATGCTACAACCCCTGAAAGAAGCCTCACCTGACACAACTTCTGAATAACCGTTTTTTAGAATATCTCTAAAATATTTCTGATCCATGTTTCGTAAATATACATGTATATAAATATGTGTTGTGATGTTTCAATACAAATGTACCACATTCGGTTTATCTCCCTTTTTATTGATAGTAAATGACAGGGAACAGATGTACCTAAAAGTAATCCCTCAGGTTTACGTACAAAAATAAAAATAAATCTAAGTCCTCCATTGATAAAGTAAATTATATCCATTTTATATACATTGTAGATAATGAATTGAATTGCTCAAATTTTAATGTTAAATTATTTCTTGTCAGCCGCCATTTTGGAAACCAACTTGTCAACGCATGGATTTCGTTTCGTGCTGGACATTTTGATATAGATAACTAGATAGATTGTTCTTGTATAGTCAAAAAACATGTAGAAAGAGTAGATTAAGGATGTGAATCAGACAATATGAAGACATTAATGACAGTTATCGCTGAATCGCGTAACACTGTTCGCATTAAATCGTATGAATAATTCAAATGATAAACTAAAAAGAAAAGTGATTTTGTCTGTCCTGGATATATAGGAGTTCGATGCCTTACATAAGAGAGTAATTTTAGGACTAGTACTTTTTGTTTAGGGTGATTCTTAAATATTATTGCTAAAAAAACAACAAGCAATGTACATTGAATTGTCAGTGTTTCATTCTCGTGGATAGAATTCAAAATACTAAGCTTTGATTAATGAGGTGTAAAAAAAACCTTGAGCAGAAAAGCAAAATTGTCCAGCCTCTAGGGTAATTTTGCATAAAACACAAAACTGGACTTTCTCCAGAAAGGAAATACCTGGTTTATCTAACACTTCACGATCCAAAATTCTAATTTTTTTTCAAAGGTTTTGAATTTAGAAAACTTAGAGAATAGTCATAATCAAAACATACTCACTCAATGTGACTATTTATTCAGAGAGTTATTTTAAAATAAATTCAATAAATATAATATCAAGAAATTAAGGGTGACAATTATGTCCCAGTTCATTGTTGTTCTTGTTTTTCTTCTTCCTAAACAAAGAAAAAAGGATGAAAATGTTGATATCGTCTTTTTCCAAAAGTATCTTATGTATTTCTTGTGAAATAACTGTTTACAGTGTTTATAATTTTTATTTTCTTTCTTTGTAATTTTTTTTTATTATTTTTGATAAAACGATAGATATACCATTGATGCTGATTTAACTTTGAAGCCATAGCCGAAGAAATTGACAAACGCGATAATTCATTGGAAGACCTATTTTTAGTCCAATGTAGAGAAAATCAAATATTATAATTATTGACCTCCTTTGTCACGTGAAGGTGAATACAACGTTTGATTTTTCTAGATTGTTGGATATCAGCCAATCATAGAACTAGGAATTAATCAATCATATAAAAAATTATGATTATTATTCTACTCAAAGCTACTTATTTAGAAATAATACCAAATAATTGATTGTTATAATGGATACTAGTTATTGTTTAAATAGAAATAGCGACAATATAATAAAATGTACTGTTTGTTGGGTTTTTTTCAAACACTAACCACGCGGTTTTTGCTTTTCCTTTTCCACAAAACTCTAGCAATGATGAGTCCGGCGATTAGTATTAGCAAACCAAACCCACCAATAACTGTTGGCACAACAATGGGTGCTACAGAATAAAAATGTCATTATACAAATATACTTATTCAATAATGATTTTATAAGATTATCATTATTCTAAAAAAAAATTATTCTTGATTATTTTAATTTGCTCGGAAGGTTTGAAGGATTTGAAAGAACCTTTTGAGGATAAAGAATCCTTGTCTTCTTTTGATGATTGTCGTTTTGAAGAATTTGGATCGGCGGTGGATTGAACAGGTGGGGTCGTTTTTGTGATTTTTGGAACAAGTGTCGTTGGAATTGAACCTGTTAAAGAAAATTATTCTCATTAAATCCATAGTACAATGTATTTATCAATTCTGAATCGGGCAAAGTGTTATTCCCTGAGAAGAGCAAAACGATACTTTATAGGAAAAGCGCACATTTGCTAGCATTGGTGTAACTTTGGTTTACGATGTTACTAGTATTTTAAAGTTGACCCTACTGGTAAGGTAAGGTAAATCGTAAGCGAAATACCAGGACGCGCTTATCTAACTAACCAGTTCTGGAAAAAATTGGTCACAACCGTAAACTATTTAATACGCTTAAAATATTTTGCGACTCCATATAAAAAAAACCTAAATTTCAAACCCATTGTATATGTTGCCTTTAACATAAAAATCATCGTATTTGCAAAAATCATTTCTTAACAATTCATCAATAATGAGGTAATTGAATTTTGAACAAAATATGAATAAAGACATTTAATTATGAAATTTTGTTTCAGAGCAGATTTGATGTCGGGAAAAGCAATTCGTAATTTGTTTCCGCTAATTATTTCCGCTAATAAAAGTAAACTTTTATAAAGTTCAATTTTTTTTATATATTTATTTTTAATAAATTGAAAATTAAGTATATCTAATATGAGCAAAAATTAGTTATTTTATTTTTTTTACTCATGTTATATCCTTTTTGCTTACAAGTGGTCGATTTCCAAACATGGACCACCAGGGTTGCTGTCGTGGATGTCTGTGGGTACAATGTATTCCCCCATTCATTGCTGATGTAGAGCAGGTACCCCGGCCCTGGGGACACAGGTGTCCAAATCCTGAGTGTATCACTGGAAGCAGAGTAAACGACACCCCCAAACGATGACACCGTTTCGTCATTCTGAACAGCTCCAGAAGCTGGGAACATAAAACCACTATTGTAACCTGTATCTGCTTTAATCTGAAATAAACAATCATTTATATTTCAATTCAAAAATCTTATTAGATTTAAATGAATAAACGTCAACTGGTGTATATAGTTGTACGTAGAAGAGACAATTAAGATACTTACTCTGACAATCAGGATGTCGGTAGCTTGATTATAGGTTGTATTCAGTGAAATCTGTGATTTGCTGTTTTGATTCAGTGCATATGTTAATGTAAACATATTTGTTATCCGCCATGCTTTAATTTTAATCAGACCACGTGACCACGACTCACTTGCAGAACCCCAACCATCATCAGCAGAGAAAAGTTTACCTTACAAAAGGAAATGCCACATTAGTGTTTTACCATGACTTGTTTTTTACGCTGTTTTTGTGATTTCAATTTTCAGTTTAACTATAACACAAAGCGCTAAAGGTATATTGGACTGAACATAATCATTTCTAAAAACAATATCATAACATTACCTTTTGCATGTTAGAGGGAATAAACAAATAATTTTGTAGTACATGTTTCACAACAAGTTGGAAATTCTGTATTATGCAAAAAAAGGTGGATTCACTACCGTTTTTACTGGAAGGCGCCCATATTCTGACATGACTTGTGTTGTATCCATATATGACGCCTCCCCAGGAGCTTGTATTGGGGCCAAGAGCGGTCATGGAACCTGAAAGACAGAGCAAAGCGGAGTTTCACCACACCTGCATTTATCTTCTATCTATGATAGACGATGTAATAGCAATAAAATGTGTGCACTTTCTTTCTTAGTTAAATGAGTCATTGTTGCATACAACCTTTTTAACAAGTCTGGTGCGGAACTGATATACGGATGTTCTGAGGAAAATCAACCACTTTGATGATAAATACTCACCTATCCCGTCCGATAGCCATTCTGTACCGCTTTGTTGTATTTGGACCGTGACTAGATCTGGTATGGTCCCTTGGTTGTGGGCAATTTCCAAAAAAGAACCGCTCACTTAAAAAAAATACATTGTCAACTCACGGGTTAAAAGAGGATGGATTGTAAAAAGGAAGTAAAACAAAATGAATTATAATAAGTTAAAATGATTGGAATAGAACATTAACACATAGCTTATAGTAACATTTGTATAAGAAACTATTAAATGTGTGAAAGAGACACTACTCGTTGTAAAATATGTAACTTGTATTTTTTATCTTTAAGAATTATGTAAAGAAGGCCTTACCTGAATTAGAGAGGGAAATCCAATTAGATTCATACGTTGGATCGGGAAAATCACTTGGGCACCAGACTAGAGCTCGAACGCTTGCACGCCTTGCATTCTGAAATACGGGGCCACGCCAAGAGGAACCGCCTAATTGTTCCGTAGAAAGGCAAAAAAATAACGTTTTATAGAATGTAACCTTTTCAGTTAAGTTGAAGACATGTAAACATTCACGTCACTTGATGACTCACAAAGCATTAATTTATCAACCATTAAAAAAGGATTTATATGAACTTTATTTCCACACTATATAGCAATATATAACAGTTTGAAAAAATCATCGCAAAAAATGTATACAATTAAGAATTCTGTAATACGGTGCAAACAATAAAGATTTTTTTTTCTCTTACGCTTCAAGACTATGAAGGTGCACAAGACCGTGACTGTTAAGAAGGGAGACACAGACTTCTATCTGAGCTGGTATAACATGGATTTACTAGTATATTCTACATGCACGCAGTGATTTGCAATGGAAAACAAAATTTACGAGACCCATCGTCAATCAGATAATACGTCAAACTAATATTATCGGTTTTTGGGGGGCAGTTTGTATGTGCGTGTGTTTTTTTTATTTTGATAGAGCAACCCCAACTTATATCACTTTATATGCTATCATAATAAATTCTAATGACTCTGGACGTCAACTCTTTTTCATCCAATACGTTTCGCCTTAATATGTAGCTGCTCGCAGAAACAGGGTTAAAGATATGGTCATGAAATTGTGTTTCAATTATCATTTTAATTAAGGAGTTACACCGGTTAACTGAAATGACACATGATAATAGAAACATTAAAATTCATGATAGGTCGGGGTTTGCTGGCGGGCCGCTTGTTCGCAAAGTTTACATGGGATTGAATCGAAATTGGACATTAAAAGTGTGCTAGGCCGAGCATCAACTCCAATTGTTTTTTTTTTTTTTGAACAATTATATTTACCAGTAATTTATCTCAGTTAATTCGATACACAAGGGCATGCTCTTCGTCTTAACAGTTTCTAAGGCGATGCAAACTATTGACAAACAAGTGGATAAATAAGGACGATCAACAGTCTCGTTTGAAGTCATCTTTTCGTAAGTTCTATGGTCGATACAACGACCTTGTCAGCAAATACAATCTTACAATGGGTCGCATGCTGAGTGACGTTTTCATGCTAATTATAAGACTATAATTAATCAACTAATTGTCTACGGACAATTCCTTTTTTTCCACGATTACGACAAAGAGCAACGGCGGGTTTGACCGGTCAGCAGAGGATGCTCACTCCTCCATTGCCCTTTGATCCTACCTCTATCTTTTTAGAGGTTCGTGCTGCTCTGCTTTGAATTTGTATTTCGTTTTATGGATTTTTGAGATGGTTGACAGTTTTTCATTGTCATTTTTTCACGCATACATTTGGCATTCGATACTTTTAAAAAATTTCCAATTTTAATAATTGATAAAGTACATAACATTAAATTACATGCAATACAAAAAAAATAAATGTTCACCGAAAAAAGCAATAGGTCTATCACCCTCATAAAAGATATATTGATCACCTACACATGCCATTAGGCCCGTTACCCTAGATAGATACTAATTATCAACTTTTTTGAATTCGACATTTTTAAAAGTGAAAATTGTATGTCGTTTGAATAAAAACGAAATATTTACCTTCTTTAGTTGTTTATTCTATAAAACTTTTTTTTGCATACCATCGGAAACCAGCAAGGGATTTTAACCGTAACCATACCTGTGTATATTATAGTCCCCGAGGGATATCCATCTTTAGCCTTCGGTATGAACAGGATAACTTCATCTTTGTTATATTTATACACGATGCCGCCGTAAGTTCTGTTGATGTCATCATCCCTCTGTGACGATCCGATCCCAGGAAAGTAGAAATTGGTCCAGTTACCGGAAGATGGTCGGATCTGCAGCTCAACTTTGGCGGGAAATTCACCGCACTCGTGTTCCAGGGTGACGGAGGATTTCTGTGTCTGGGCCTCAACCTCTGTCCATGGGCTAACAAAGTGGGGCGAATTGACGCATCGACTGAATACTCTGAAATCTAAATGTGAAAATTTAAATAAATTGATCAAAATCAAACACTGACGCGATCTCAAATAAATTGACATCATTTTTTAATATTAAAAAGAAACCACCTACCATAAACACAGCAGCAAACTAAAGAAACTAACACGGTTTTCCTGAACATATTCTCCATATTTACTTCATTAAATTGAAGTAAAAAATCATTATTCAGATTGAATTTTATATGATTTCATATCTTTAGAGTTTAGCATGTGTCATCCCCTGAGACTTTGTACAAGTTCACAACAAACTTCAACACTCGGACACATGCGGCGAGCAAACACTTGAAAAGTGCGATAATTTGGAATAGCAAGTTAAGGTAAATCACATAAATAAGTATTGTAATCTTGGATCTGGGGATTTTAAAGAAGAGTGAAGATTATCGTTGTCATACGCCACACAACACATCTCACACGCTCCTCTTGTCCGGCATTATTAAATATGGGGGCATATTATTACATTTCTGATATGGATGGTTTCTACTGGTGGGAGATAAGGCTGTTTGATTAATGTTATCATACAACATAGAGTAAACGAGCAGGCAAAGACGAGGCGAGGGGGTGTTTTATGAAAAAGACCCGGATCTGTCTGTTAAGGTGGCCAGTATTCCATTAGTTAAGTGGCAGGGATACACAAGCACCCTATCTATCCTTTGTCCCCTCTTTATCTTATTCTTGTACAGATAACAAATTTATCATTCTTTGGTATTCATTATAATGAAGGTTCATTTTATATTTGGTTTGATGGTTCATTGTTACTTTCATCATAATTAGAAGATTAATTGTTACTTTATATTTGATCGATTTTTCGTCTTTGAAGTTAATTTTTTAATTTCAGGTCTCCTTAACATTCGGCAACCCCCCCCCCCCCCCCTAAAAAAACCCAAAAAACCAGCAAAACAAAATGAACTTGAAATGAAAAGCAGTTTTTTTTTTCTTAGAAAGTGTATAAAGTGCATAATTAAGATGACCTGCAATTATGTTTCTCTGCTGTTTACTTTCTTACATGCCAAACATGTATATCAATATAATAATTTGACTTACAAATAAATGGTTTCATGCTACAAATGAATAAGGCAATAGACAAACAGTTTAGAAAACAGATTAGTTTTGATTTGCATTTTATATAAATATTTTATGATCAACAAACTCAAAAATATAAAGACCTGCTAAAAATAAAACGTACATTGTAAACCTTTATATAAAATACTGATTGGCAAAAATATACACATACACAAACTATAAAACATTCGTTATATTTTTCATTAAGAAAAAGTCAAGTACGGTTAATCACAAAATTACTTGTTCATTCAACTGTTCAATATAGTTTTTATATTTGTAACATATTCAAAGATTGATTTGAGATTGTAACGATGAAATCAAAACTGGTCATTTTCTTGCGGGGACACCTAAAAAAAGAAAACAAAAATATATTTTCACATATCTCAAATTAAAAAAGGAGAATACAACGTTTCAATAAGCGGTTACCCTGGTTTGGCTTTTATCCGATGAGTTGCTTTGACAGAGACAGACAGTGCATGCTATCAGGAGGATAAGCAACAACAAGCCGCCCCCGCCTAGAAGCCAGATGACCGGAACTGTCAACGATCTGTCGTACCAACTCTCTGTGTGTAAAACAGTGGAATTACAAAATCAATTGAAACAGGGGATCTAAAGATCGAAGACTAATGCCATAGAACAAAACTTATTGGTCAAATGCAATGAAATCCTGGTGTATCTCTAGTGTTTAAACAATTTTATATACTAACAGTAAGCATTTTCGGTATATTTCAATAATGTTTTAACATATGTTTGCGTAATGGAGTTGATTATAAAATGATGATTACAAAAGAAAGGTACAGAACTCTATTTCCAATATTACTTGCCTTTCTTGTCTTTCTGGCGAGCTGATGTGTTCCCTAGTCCCCTGGCTGGGGGTGAGGTGGTCTGTTTGTTGAAGCTCCCAGTCAATGCGGTTTTTCCCCTTGTTGCGGCGGTTGTTCCCCTTGCTGTGGCGGTTGGTGTCCTTGTTGCGGCGGTTGTTCCCCTTGTTGCGGCGGTTGTTCCCCTTGCTGTGGCGGTTGGTGTCCTTGTTGCGGCGGTTGTTCCCCTTGTTGCGGCGGTTGTTCCCCTTGCTGTGGCGGTTGGTGTCCTTGTTGTTGATGTAGATTGCACAGTGGTTACTTTTGGTGTTGTGCGTTGATTTTTAGGAATCAGACCTTCAAATTAAAATAAAAAACTAGTGTTTTATTCATGCTCTACGTCTTAGATTTTCTTTGATAAAAATTATTAGGCAGATATACAGCAAAACATTGTTAAGTTTGTTATGGAACTCTTCGTACAGATTTGACCCGCTTTCCACACCGACACCTTAGCGACAACAGATTCAGAAGATTGCACGTGATTTCCCCTGCCCCATTCATTGTTGATGTACACCAGGAAATGTTGAGAGTCTAACTTTGGATGCCATAGTCTGATTTTATCTGTGGAATATGCATACATTACACCTCCGTATTGTATTGTTGGGTCTGTGTTCTGAACTGAACTTATCCCAGGAAACAAGAATCCTCTGTTGTCACCATCAGTTGGGGAAACCTGGGCGCGATAAAGAAACGAGTGCAGTTACAGGTGATTTGTCATGTCATATATACATGTACCAACATGATAAATACGTAAATCATGCTTTATTAAAACGATTCCAAACTTGCCGAAAACAATCTAATTTAGCACCCTCAAAGGATATACTGTAGTATTCTAGTTTCTAGTTATAAATGGTCTAGATACAAAATTACATCAACATTAGCTTTTTTTAACACAAAAAAACTAATTGAATGATATTTGATTATATCATAAATTTTTTTTGCATAAGAAATAACCCCCCCCCCCAAAAAAAAACGTTTAAGATGAAAAAAAATGTTTGACTGTAAATTCATTTGTTAAATTTTATCAAATGGACGAGTTAATTTTTACCGTGAAGTATACGATATCTTTATTAACATCAACTACTTCTGGAAGACTGACTTCTAAATCAGACTTTGAAGAACTTTTATTGATATTGACTGATTTACTCCGTATGTTCATCAGATAGTTCCAGGCATATACTTTCACCTGGCCAGATAAAACAGCACCATGATCTTTTGGTAATCCCCATCCATCCGTCGTATTAAATAAACTTCCTGAAAGTTATCAACTTTATCCCATTAAAATGATAGTTATTTAAAAGACAAAGATAAAATTGGAAATTTTATTTACATAAAACTTTCTTCTAAGATCTGTTAAAGTGACAGTTGTCTGGCGTCATACCATTATCCGGAGCCCAGATCCGGATTTTACTCGAGTCGTATCCATATATTAGCCCACTTCTCCTACTTCCTTTTTCTGTGGAACTCATTGAACCTGAATTTAATTTTTTATTTAAGATTTAAAAAATTCATGCAATTTATAATGAAAAAATATATATTATTTTTTTACGTCAGTGACAATAAATCAACTACATGTACGTATTGGAACTGTAAATTTAAATTTAGAATAGAAATTATCTAAAAGTATCGTGACATGTTTTCGCCTCCTACATTTAGAATTTCAATATGCAAGAAGAGTATGTCAACATACAAAACAATTATGTACTTAATGTAATAATCAGAGTTTAATTTTAATAGATTCGGTATATATGACATTATACATGCAAGATGCAACATAATCAAAATCACTCGTGACTTACAAATGTTGACATTAAATCAATAATACATCTTAACCATGGTCTTATTTGAGTCAGCATGAAAGTTACACATGTAAACGTGTATGAAATTATAACATATGTACTAACATGTTAGGTAATTGTGTCTTCATGCGAGATAACTTTATTTACATACTGGATATAAATATAAATAACTGAAGGCACATGATCACATATTTAAGCATGTTGACTTAATTAGTCGCATAATGAGTGATAACGTTTGAGATGAATGTTATGTTCATCATTTTGTTTTCTTTAGTAATGGTGAAACAACAGCACATTATTATTGATAATTCATTACAAACAGGAATGTTCATAATTAAACCAAAGACAAGACGGGAATTTTCCACCCAAAAGACACCAGTTTGAACCATTTGCCTTACAACTGGTTAATAGATCTTTATGAAATGGAGAAGATTAATTTAGTTAAACAAACAATGAGTCTTGAGATATTTTAATACTTATCAAAATATAATTATGTGTATTTGACATGTACAGGGGATCTGTGGTCATATAAACTTTTTAAAAAATGCAAACATGCAGTTTGTCTGCAACATTGTAAGCAGGTTCTGTTCGCATGGTGTGAACTCGCTTAACCCTGAACAACGCATCTTCTCTGCCACGTGATATACATTTCAATAAGCATGTTCGATGTGATCCTAAAGGCCATTATCCATATATTCTCTTCAAAGACTTTTTTCATCTTATTTGTTCTTCGTTTGATCACTGGTGTTATTTGCGTGTTTTCTTCGACTGGTGATAATAAAGTGGAGGGGAAAAAATACGTTTTATAATAAATGAATTCATTATAATCTACTATAAATGTAAAACCGTATATTTTTTCATATATATACGGGTAAATAAAGAAATATCGATCGCTTAATTAAAACTTTAATTAAACCTTTAATTTAAACCGCCGCTTTGAGAGCTGTCGTTAAGCTTTAATCTATGACGTCACACAACCCATTCCGGTTTGTTTTATCAACATACAAATCATGATATTTGCTCAATATGACAAGTTCTTGAAAATTTAGTACAATATCTGAGACCGTTCTTTTACATTTGACTTTTCACTAAATTACAAACCAACGTTCAAACACAGCTTGTTTTATATTTTATTCTAAAAGCGTTTTATTCAGAGCACTGTATATATTGTATATGTAAACCAGACCGGAATAGATGGCATGAGTCAAAATAATTATTTTTTTTAATACAAAACATTTCTACACCATGCCAGTCTTCAGTAAATACGATTTCTCTGACTTCAAACGTGCATTGAAGCTTAATTATGTAGTTCGTTTTCAAAACAGCATGACCACATGTAATAACTTAAACCACTTTTATTTATTAATATTAATAAAATATATTTTTGATTCTCCTTCCCCTGTAAGGCGATAAACAATGTAACGTAATATGTTAATTCAATCTACATGTATTTGACTTGTTCCTTTGTATATTGTATATTGTATGAAAGCCTATCCATTCTATTCATAAAAGTACACGTTTATAAGCTAGAACAAAAATATATATTATAATAACGCTGACGTAAGGTCTTTTTATCGTCAATAATGCGTCGATCGTCATTATAAAATCAAAGTTGTTAGCATTAAACCATTCTAGTCAATATTAATATCATACAAGTAGACAAGTGGAATAATCATACTAACTTACCAGTGACGTCAGACACCCAGTCACTTGTCGATGACCCGTGACGTAATTGCACGATAACCATATCCGGTGTTACTCCTAAGCCATGACTTATTTCTAGAAAACTTTTACTGAAAACTAAAATATTAAACAAATTATGTGCATCCAAACATTAACGATGCATTAATTTTACAGAGTGAATAAAATCAAGTCATCGATTTTGAAAATATTTATGTTTTAGACTAAAAACTATGACAGTACTGATTTTGAATGATAAGTTATGTATTTCTGATGATACTTTTTACCAAAGCAGTTGTCAATCAGAATAGAAAACTAACCGTTGATATCCGTCCACGGGGATTCGAACCCCGGAGGTGGGAGGTTACAGCGACACCACGCACGGTACCGAACCCCCACCAAATTCTCCCTCACTCGATTAACGCCCTCCCAAGCCCCTACAAAAATAATTGCATGATATTGACCAATAAAATCGTTTGTTACTGACTAACAGAGCCACTAGAAGATGACCAACCGATTAATTAGGTTTTGACCAAATGAGTCAATTACTCTTGGACGACATATTAAATGCTCCGATTTTTTAGCTATTACAGTATCGACAATTTTTGTTTACAAACCAATTATCTTAAAAATTATACACTTTTACCTAAACATATATACTAAAAATCGGTCTGCTTTCAATGTTAGAAATATTCAAAGTAAATAAAAATGGTATCTTATGGAAACACAAAAAATAGTTCATCATCAGGAGCATGTTAAGAAAATGAAACCGTTTATTATTTTCCACAATTGATAGGTTTTATTGAACCCGCATAGTAAGCATCGATTGTAAACAAAAAGAACTTCAGAAAGATTGGTGAATAGATGTACACAGGTTTATTTTTGAGTTGCATACATACATTTGAAATTCTATTCCTTTTAATTAGAGCGAATTTCAAAGTTGTAATATAATCACACCGCCTCGAAATCAAGGCGAATTTAAATTAGGGGCAAAATAACACGGTACCCTTTTTAGTTTTGTTTTGTAAAACTAATACCGTGTATCAATTTTTAATTGAAATATAGCTTAATTGACCTGAAAAACTACCGCAATGTCTACAAATGTATTATTACACACATACTCAGCATAACCATCAGTAAAAAAAAAATCAGTACACAAAATTTTATTATTGTTGTTTCAATCTAATCCATTGTAATCTTCAAATAAGTTTATCAAGGTTCCGTTTTACTTTTTGATTCAGATTCTGTTACAAATTGCTCATATTGATAAAGATGCAAAAACATTATTCTTTTAAATTGGAATGTGGTGATAACGAACAATGTTCGAAATCAAAAGTCCAAAGGAAAAATACAAAATAGGAGCAGTGCAAAGACGGACCTCTACAAAAATTAGTGATAGGATAAGCGTGTGTATATATATATGTATATATATATATATATATATATATATATATATATATATATATATATATATATATATATATATATATATATATATATATCAGGCTTGGGGTAATGCTAAATGTAATGGTAATGCATTGCAATGCATTACATGTTTTCAAAGTAATGCTAGTAATGTGTAATGCCACAAAATTAGCATTACAAGTAATGCTAATGTAATTAATTACTTTCCAAAATCTAGTGTAATGCTGGCATTACATGGCATTACTTTGCATTACTATGCTTATTTATGCATGTTCACTTTTAAAAATGTGATGAATAAATGAATAGTTGAAATTGAATTTGATTAAATTTATTTTTAAAGAAGAAAGAAATAATTCTTGAGATAAAAATGTTTTAATTGTATTATTAAAAAAGTTTTTAAAAAATTCATTTTTGAATTGTTAATACATGTATTACTAAATAAAACAGCACAACTTCAATACATATTTAAGAGTGTTGTTATTAAGAGTTTTTAATCATTTAAACAATTTACTCCAATTAGTTTGCACTTCAATAAGAAATGTGTCAACAACACACTATGCCCCTAGGATAAAATAAGTATCAAAACAATCTATTGTTATAAGAATTAATAATTGCAAGTTTTTTAATAAGTTTTAACAAGTTTAATAATTGCAAATTAAGTGCTAAACACCCCAATCCCCTTCCCTTCGCTATGTCCCAATAGAATAGGAGACAGACATGCACCTTTAAAAGCAAAATGAATGCACTGTCCATCCATGATGAACTTGACATAAATATCTCTTACAATATTATAACCCATTTGAAAATAATTTTACTTAATTATTCTCTCTCTCTCTCTCTCTCTCTCTCTCTCTCTCTCTCTCTCTCTCACTCTCTCTCTCTTGTCTCTCTCTTGTATATTAAGTATACTGTACATTAGTTTGGACTGATAGAAAATACAAGATTCATGTATTTTTTCTATTATTGCACTTAATATATCCTAAGATAAAGATCATCAAACAGTACTTTTCAGTCCAAGCTTTTTTTAAAACATTTATTTAGTATTATAATAGCTGGGAAGATTGTCAAACTAACAGGATGCAGATTAAATATGAACCCTTTGAAACTTCGATCATAAAGTGCAACAGCAATCTTTTGTCTTAAAGTGTCCTCAGTAGAAAGAAATACGATTAAAACACCTTATCTTAAAAAATATAACTGGAAAAAGCCATCCGTTTATGAATTAATACAATTAAGTGTCCAAAATTATAAAGATTTGTGTAATCTGGGGAAATATTTCTATTTAGCTTTTGATAACCGCAACATTATTTTCGTGTTCACTCGGCCGAGGATTAAAATGAAAAGGCCAAGAGCGCATGCTCAGGAATAAATAAAGTATCAGTCATGATGTATAGAAAAAAAAAATCTGGAAAAATTGGATATTTTGTTAGATTTAAATTACCTAATTTATTCTCAATAACTGTATTTATCTGTAAGGGATAAATTTGATTATTCCAAAAATTGTTTTTTGTTATGCATGTAATTCTGTGTCTCTATTTCGTATCCTACACTGGATCATGCTAAATGTCTATGAATATCATTTTACTTATGTAATACGTATGTTGTTAATAATGCCACAAGATGATTATATATTGAGCAAATAAAGAATGACTCTTGTATAGTCATTGAATTTGAACCTGATACTGAGCATGAACCTCTAGATATGTTTTTATTAGCTTTGCTTTTTTAAAACAAAGTAATGGTAATGGTAATGCATTACTTTACTCATGTAATGGTAATGTAATGCATTACTTCAAGAAAATCAAGTAATGTTAATGGTAATTTAATGCCCAAATTCATGAAGTAATGGTAATGTAATGCATTACTTTACAATGTAATTCGCCCCAAGCCTGATATATATATATATATATATATATATATATATATATATATATATATATATATATATATATATATATATATATATGAAAACAGTTCTTAAAGAGAGAGAAAATCCCACTGACGTTGTTTTTGCTATGAGGTTTAAATTACATAAACACAGTTTAAGATAAGGTTTCCTCTGTGATCTAATATCGTTTAGGTATTCAAAAGGTAATTGTTTTCTTACACATTTTATAACAATTTTTTATTAAAGCACGATGTAATTTCATGCCTTAAAAGTATCCCGTTTTGATTGGATGACATTTAAAATCGCACATAAATCTTGAAGTTCGAAATTTTCATTGGATAAAAATTACGTCCAATCACAAACTAGGTAGGGATTTTTACTTAAACTTTTTTGTCACAAACTTAAATCAATTTATTTTGGTTTTTTACACCAATGCTTTCAAAGTTTTGAATGCCAAATACCAAGTAGACTGAATTGCCAATAATAATCAGACGCAATAAAAGGTTTTTATTGAACATAGCCGGTCTGTTATCTACCAAATTGTTTTTTCGTATCTGTTGGTTATAAGGTGTACAAAGATTGGATACTGAATGCTAAACCTAACACCAAGTTCATTTATGTTATTTATTTATACAGTACATGTATTATTCGAAGAATTAAAAGTACTTCGATAGTCAAAAACGAATGAGTCATGCTTTGCCTAATCTTAATTTTAAAAAATACATCAGATACCAAAATAGTTACATGTACCTGTAAACAGGGCCACACCTGAGGCCATTGAATGTTTTGGCGCCATAATTCTGATGCTTCCATCCTCCTTGTACTTGTAAACTACTCCTCCGTAAGGACTTCCGGTTTTGTCTGGTCGCTGCGTTATCCCACCTCCCGGGAAAATAAAATCCCCTTGAGAAGATGCTTTGATTTGAACTTCTACTTTTAGAGGAAGCTCATTACAACCTTCTTCCATTTCAGAAGTAAAACCTGTTCTAGCGGACACATTGCTCTGGGCCTCCACATCAAACCAATCTGACCTCTTTTTGGCTTCCGTGGTGCAGTTTCCCGATTTATTTGTTGAAGTGCAGTCTGTCTTTACTGGGGCTTAAATCAAAGAATAAAATATATACTTTTATTCTAACGTCAACAGTACCTTGTTAATATATACTATAAACATGTAAATATGTCATTTACTACACAGATATTCATATTACGAAATTATGAAGACATAAATTTATCCATTATTTAGTCAAGATTTTACCTTACTGGTTGCGTGAATAAAACCAGGGTTTCACGTTTGGAGGACGAAAATCACAATTACCATATACCAAATTGAAAACAGAGATATAAATATTCTTATTAACATAAAAAAGTGTAGAAAAAAGTCTCAAACTATAACAGCACTTTTCTCGTCTTTGTTTTCAGTATTATTTTAATAAATACATGTAGTGACTAATTTTTTTGTGAGTGAAATAAGAAATGTATACAACAAGCTGTGTTCTTCTGTATACAAATACTAGTAATTCGTATTAAAAAAGACATTCCTACAATCAGAGGTACATGTATGAAACAGTTCTGTTTGTTTTTGTTGAACCTCTAACAAATTTGTTTCTGTTGAAATTAAACCAATTTGATTTCGTTGAATCTCTAACCAATTTGTTTTTGTTAAACCTCTAACCAATTTAATTTTGTTGAACCTTTAAACCTTATACCAATTTGATTTCGTTGTACCAGTAATTAATTTGGTTTTGATGAACCTCTATCTATTTAATTTTTTGGGGGTTGTATCTGTAACCATTTGTGTTTGTTAAACCTCTTGCCTAAAATTTTTTTTTACCTTTTACTAATTTTGTTCAAGTTTGGTTTACTTAGTATTTGTATGTATTTTTTTTTATTTGCCGAACATGTTTTATACCTTATATACTTTAGAACATCTTGCCGTTGATGACAAAGTGTGTTATCAGACCTGATATTACAGGTATAAATCTTTCAGACACTTTTATCTCATCAGAAACGGAGAAACACATCTTCCTTAGAAATATCATAAACTCCTGGCTCAATATTTAAAAGCTAAATAATACTCAAGACGTGTTAATTAAATCCGGCTTTTTATTGCACTTATTCTTCGAAGATCTTCGAGATTAAACACAAATGTTCAATCTTTATGTACCAAACAAAGACACGCCTGTATCCCGGGTAGATATCAAAGAAAATAAAGGACCAAAAGCAAACTTCGTATAAATAATTGATAAAGTGGAGGTCTAAATAATGGTATGTGAGTTTTCTTTAACAAAATTAAATGTCAAAAACATTTTAGAGAATTCATCACAGTGTATTTTGGGTTTTGTCTTAAATTTGGAAAATAATCAAAAGAAAAATGCTACTTAACTCTACAAAGGCAGTAGATTACTAGTATCATGCATGCTCAATATAAAATTTTATTGGAGAAAGAGTATTTTTTAACAAAGAAAATTACCGTCTTTTATTAACGCTGTCAGAGAGACAAAAGAATTTCTTTGAGGTTATCATCATTTTCAAGACATAAAAGTAATTCTAACGTAAATGCTGACTTTTTTTCGAATGAAATTAAAATCAAAATCATTTTCGCCATAATTAACTATATCAATCATATTTGTAAATAATCAAAAGAGGCTTGTATCATTTCAACAAAAAATTTAAATAATAAGATAGGTTTCATAAAATTTATATAAAATCAAAGTACTCGAAGTACAGATATACGGGCTCTTTGTCACGGGCGGATACAAGGGTATTTCATACTGGGGCGGCGATCGATAAAGGAGGGGTATGTTAGGTTGAACCAGATTGGAACTTGAAAGTATGAGGGGCATATGGTAAAATATACATGTACCTTTTATTATTTAATTTTAATACTGTTACTCAGATGACGGCACTACAAAGAAGCAAACTTGAACATAAAGAGGCTGGATTGTCAACAAATTAACCAAAACATTTCATGATATGGCATTATTACATTCTAAATAAACACATTGAGGGTCGACATTTTAAGCATTTAAAGCATATATAATTGATATTTTAAATGTAAAGAATCGTGGAGCGGTCAGATATTTAACACCCCAACTGAGATTAATTGTTGTACAACCTCCCTGCAACAATTTGTACTTTCAGTTCTAATTTAAACATATCTATTCCGCCGCTCAGCAACTCTACTTTGCCAACTCGGAGTATTTTGAATGTAACAAGGAAAAGAATCTACCATGTGATATTTATTATCAGATGTAAACTTACACTGACTAAATAATATAATGTACTTTCTACGTTGTCTTTTAATTTGGAACTACATTTTTGTGCAGAGAACGAACTTAAAAGTTGTGCAGTCAGCCAAATCCTAATCATTGCTTACGCACTGAACCCGGCTAAAAGATCACAAAACAAATCAAATCCAAGAGAGTATGAATTGCATATTCACAATTGATAAGCTGTACCAAACCGCAACAAAAAATGTCATACGAAGTGCATTTGATGGATGTGTTCTGGGTGATCGACGTTAGCAACATTATTATATTCCGGTTAACAATCACGTTACAAGTTCTGACATAGATTGATTTTTTCTATAATCAATGAGCCTTAATACTTCCAAACATCTTTACCTTTGTGTTAAAAGATTGTGAGGCCTTAAATGCTTTGGTTGCCGTTAAGAGTCATTAAAAGTAGTGATAAATGCATGAAAGAACCAACTAAAAAACACACGTCATATGAAAAACTTATCGAAATAAGTAAATATTGTATTTAAATTTGTTTTAGTATTGATGCTTAAAAGAATTTTTTTTTTATAAAATACAAAAAAGTGAAGATATGTAGTTAATATTGTAAGATTACATCGCATCTAAATGCCTATCAAGTTTGTAGTGCGATACCGATTGGATAGCTATGCATTCTTGACAAAGAAAATATTGAGAACGGATCAAAGCATTTGTTCTGATTGACAACATTTTCATAAATCTTATATAGATGTAAACCTAAATAGAATAATATTATAAAAGAGAATACACTGTAATTTGAAATGTTTGACCTTTCAAATGGTAAACGACATTTTCAATTCCATTGTTGATAAAGAAACCTAATGATTTTCTTTGTCTTGTTTTTTTTTTTACAAAACATTATAAGTAATATTTTTATTCCGATTTTAAGAGTAAATACGAATGAAAACGAGTACTCATATATTGATTTTTGAAAAAATTTGTAATCATTGAGTACAAATTAATATAATGTTATTAAAATAAAACATGTATGCTGAAATAAAACATTATAATGAATAATGTAAAATTACATAATGTAGTATAATGAAAAAAATTTAAAAATAAAAAAAAAGTTCAAATAAAAGAAAATTATTGATAGTGTTATTAATTTTCACCAACATCATAAAGTTCAAATAGTAATCGAATCCTTCTATCATTTTGCACGGAGGACAACATTTTAAATTAAGAGAAAATCACGTACCTGCAAAATATACTATCAATAATAGAAACACTGCGTGTCCAGCTAAGGTCATTTTCTCCAAGAAATGTTGAAAACTTGTATCCTATAAGGCGATGATCTGCCAGCAAATTTCAAATATCTGCGCTCTCGTCTTGTATACGAATGGAATAAACCCTATTGCCACACAATATGAAAAGCAAATCTGAATATCTCTTTAGACCCAGAAAAGCTTCAAAGATTAGCGTAGGACAGGACTATTAGAGAACCCTTTTGTGACATTCCAAGTGCACGAATCAGTATCTGCTTCACATGGGGACTATGTTTCGTAAATTTATTTTAAATTATTGCCCGTGAGGATTTGTGTATTGAGAATATTTCGCTGCAGGTTCTGCACGAACAATAGGGGTTTTCTTGTCGTCAGTCCGCGGGATGTGGACCCTCTAAAGTTTGTATAAACGACAACATGTACCGACACAAACATCTTATCGATCATTGGAAAATGTGGATATATTGTTCATAAATAGAATCAAATTATACAATAGGGAAATTGCAAAGAGTCTTTTGTTACTCAACAACACATTCTTACACTCTTCAAATAGCAGGCACGTAGCATAGGGGGGGGGGGGGGGGGGCAGGGGGGCCCTGCCCCCCCCCCCCTTTTTATCGCAGCAACAAATTTTGCCCCCCCCCCCCACTTTTTTGGAAGTATGCCCCCCCCCCCCCGCCCCCCACGGATTAGGATTTTGAATATTTTGTGAAACTTTCAATTTTCGTTTTTTATTTTTTTATTTTTTTTTTTTTTTGCTTGTCAAGATTTTTTGGATGAGTCTGCCCCCCCCCCCCTTTCAAAAACGATGCTACGTGCCTGAATGGAATGGAAGGAATTTTACATCAATATTCAGATTTTTTACGGATTAATGATAATGATGATAAAAATACTTTAATGCCTTTATTAATTATCATGATACAAAACTGAATAAAATATCACAGAGCAGATTTAGTGGAAATTCAATTATTTGTTGTTAAAATAAATTAAATGTGATTCGAATAAACCATAGAATATATAGAAATCGATGAATTGTTTTACGAACGGGGCTGCCGTTTTATTTGCATTTCAAGATAAATCCTGTATTCATAAAAGTATGTATCTAATAACACTTCAAATAGCAGAATAAATAAACAGATAAATTATGCGACATTTAATGTACATGTTTAGTATTTCTGAACTTTTTGAACAGCATGTGTTCAAAACTCCAAAAGATTAAAATATCTATTCAATACATCAACACCACCTAACCAGTAACATGTAAAACGTTAGAACGCAGGTATTTATATCAAGGTTCCTAATTCTTATAAAACTACTTCCTTTCAAGTGAGTTGGCCTTTTACTGGATCGTTCATTAATTTTGTAGGTTACTTTCTAGTTTCTAAATCGATTTTGATGATAAATCAGATGTGTTTTAGGGACATATCTAAACCTTTGACATTATGATTGGTGAAATCCGCCCTGTCAAAACCAGACTTCGGGGGATCTGGTCATCAGAACAACAGGTCGTGATGGGCGGCAGATAAAAAAAAACCCAAACCCCTAGTGCCACTGTACACAACCATCAAGAAGAGTGTAACCAAGGAACCTCTTTATGAGTATGACCAATTATATGTTTGATTAGATCATAGGTACTTTGGCCGTTCATAGTTTTCACTTTTGTATAATTATTGATTTTTATTACGAAGTTCGAGGATCTTTTTTTTTAATTTTGAAATACGTGACTGCTTTTTGAGGGACATTGAGAACATGACTGTTTTCCCGGCAGATTAGAAATCCTGTGTACCCCTAATTTTGTTCTACGAACTGTATCATAACCACATCCACAACTCAATTATGGCATTACATTATAAGAACATGTTTATATTCGTATTGACCACACAACTACGTTCTGATATCATAAAAAAAACAGTGACAGCAACAAAGAAGTCTAACAAATCAAGGACGTTTATTACGTGTTAATCTTGAGTCATTACAATATTCATATTTTTTCTGAATGTTTATGATTAATTGAAATGATTGAAATGCAGTGTTTAAATGATATTTTGCTGGTGCTATTTGCTTTTGAATTTTTTAAAATTCTGTTAAATGTTGCGCTATAATCTTAATAATACATCAATACATAAATACATTATTTATATTAAGGACGTTGGATCCTGCGATCAAAAGTCTTAAAGTTTTTTCCTAAAGTATTTTTTAAAAATCTACACACATAGCTTAACCAAAGTTCAAAACAAAAGGTTGGGGTCTATATGCTTCATTTGGCGCTACGGTGTATTTAGTATGACCTTTCTGCACTGAAAGTGCAGATTGCACATAAATCACTTTTCCCTCTATATTTTATTATTGGAATGAACCATGGCACCAAATACAAATTTATACTATTCAAAATAAATAAAATAAAAATTATTATAAAGAAAAATGTTCCAATTCCTTCACCTAATTGATATTTTTACCTTTTTGCACTGATAAAACGCTATTTTTATCCATTATCAATTCAACAAGTTATGAAATTATTTAACATTCTCAAACTTTTTCTCAAATTATAATAAATTTGTCAGAAAAATCTTAAAATTTCAGAAAATAAAACAAAAAGTATGGGTCTATTATGTAATATTTGAGATATGGCATGAAATAAGCTGATATTTTAGGCAAAAATGGGATTAATTTTTCCTTGACTTTTATGAAATATAAGTCAAATTTGCGAATATGTGTCGATAGAGATATTGAAAAATTGTAAAATAATGTTTTTCGTAACAAGATGAAGATATCCTAATGCACAAACTATCTGGAAATTTTGTTAGGACTGAAAAAAAGAAGCTAAAGTGACGGTACTCTAAAACAACTGAGTTATGAAAAATGTTCATTTTCTTCTTTAAAACCTTCCGCCACAAAATATAGTCCCATACTAAACTCTGTAAATATGTAATTTTTCCATTACTATTTTATTTAAAATAGTTTAATTGGCATTATAAAATTTGAATTTATGGGTAGAATCAATACGTGATGCAAATTTTTTAGAATAGAGGTGACCCAAAATGGGTACCCAAAAACAGAGGATTGAACGTCTTTAACAGTTATCAACAGGAAATCACAAAAGGTCGCAAATTTAACAAGTTTTTCCCGGAAGCAAAACGCAAAAATCACTATTAGGATGTCTAATATGTGTACATGGTTAGTCTGTATTGTATACATGGTTAGTCTATATTGTATATCATGGTTAGTCTATATTGTATACATGGTTAGTCTATATTGTGTACATGGTTAGTCTATATTGTATACATGGTTAGTCTATATTGTATATCATGGTTAGTCTATATTGTATACATGGTTAGTCTATATTGTATACATGGTTAGTCTATATTGTGTACATGGTTAGTCTATATTGTATACATGTTAGTCTATATTGTATATATGGTTAGTCTAAATTGTATACATGGTTAGTCAATATTGTATATCATGGTTTGTCTATATTGTATACATGGTTAGTCTTTATTGTATACATGGTTAGTCTATATTGTATACATGGTTAGTCTATATTGTATACATGGTTAGTCTATAGTGTATACATAGTCTATATTGTTTACATGGTTAGTCTATATTGTATACATGGTTAGTCTATATTGTATATCATGGTTAGTCTATATTGTATATCATGGTTAGTCTATATTGTATACATGGCTAGTCTATATTGTATACATGGTTAGTCTATATTGTGTACATTGTTAGTCTCTATTGTATACATGGTTAGTCTATATTGTATACATGGTGAAACTGATTCAATGATTATTTTATTGTTGCTGCCTTACTTCATGTGTTTGTGTTCCTTATCTTAACATTTTTATAATGACCAGGAGATTAAAGTTAAAGCAGTTGGGGTTTTTAAATGGTCATTAGATTTTAAGGTCTTATGTGGGGGACTTTGGCTAGAACACATCATCTAGAGAGATAGTGTGTTGCTACTTATGCTTAATTTACACTATGCATTTGGATCTTCTATTGTTTGTACTATAATACCTATAAAAAAATACCTCTTTTTGCCAAGGACGAAAACATAAAATAAGCAAAAAGTCGATATTTAAAAAAATACGATGCAAACTTTTAATCTTTTGAGCATATCTATTTTCTTCCGACTACGTCGATACTAGAAACAGGCGTCTCCTTTGTGTAGTAGCAGTAGTGGATCTTATGATGATGAGTACAGTCTTCGTCATACGGATAATTTGATGATAAAGAATAATGAGAAGAACACTGACTTCCTGTGTATGTATACGGGTACCTAATCCACCCGTCAGTGGAGCGCATGCCCAGCACTTTTTGACACTTCTTTGTTCTCATTTCAGGATATAAGTAGAACGGTTCCTGATGAGGTAAGATGATGGGAGCTGATTCAGACCCGTCATTCCTTAAAAAAAAAACACACACACAAAAAAAAAAAATTTGTTATCAAACAATGAGTCTCATCAAGGGCTAACTCTGTTTCAACTATTTAAATTATCGGTCGTAAATGAAGGTATATAAGGCATATTATTTATAATTCTGTTTTTACAAACTCCGTATCTTGTTATTGTTTTCTCTTGCAAATTATAGAATTGATCTCTATCACGTTTAAAATCCTTTGCAATCCTTCTTAATTTTTGGTTTTTAATCAGAGGAAAACCCTTGTAAGCAATCAAGAAAGTTACTAGTACATGTGAGTGTTTATTTTGTTGTTGTTGAAATAATAAACAAAAAAGCTGTACATTCTTTTTAAAATTGCATAGTACTCAATAACAGGGGCAGGTAAAAACATTCACTTATTAGTCGGCTTCAGGTAAGAAATACAAATTTATATCACACATATGTCAAAAAGATAGAGAAAACTTTTACGGTAATATCAAACGCCTGAAATAACACAGATAGCGGTGCAGCATGGAACACTTAAATATTCCAATATTGCTTTTATGGGCGGTGGAAAGGGTGTAAAAAGGCGTTTATGCAAAAAGAACAACTATTCTTTAAAAACATTCTAAATACGAAACAAACCAGCTTGAAACAAATCCAACAGCCTCTTTTGCAAAATCAACAAAACTCTGCATCGGTGTCTGTTCATTTTGCACAAAAAGGCTGTTGAAATGATAAGGCATAATAAACAATAATTGTTTTAAATTTAAAAAAAAATAGCACACCTTAACTATATATTTAAAAAGTTTATCGATGGGACAAAATAGACACTTATCATAGATACTAGATCATAGATAATAATCTTTTTAATAATTGAGAGAAAAAAAATAATATATTTTTGTTTATAAAAACTATTGTTAAACTCTATCATTATATTTATAGACGTATGCAATGGAAAATATAACTTAGACAATAACTTTACCTGCAGCAGAAGTTCTCTACATAGTACTGATCCGATATCTGTAGACTTGGAACAGATCCTGAACTATTAAATGTTTGTTCTGGTGATTCATAATAATTTATGTGAGGAATACTTTGTAAACCGTGCGTAATACTTGCTCTTCTGAAACCTACACAAAATAGACACAAACAACACGGTTAATAAAAAATAATTGGTTTTATTCACGTAAGGTGGTATGGGACACCTGGCGATATCGATATTGATGTTGATAAAAGTACATTATTATAAAACACTTTCACCGTTTTCAATTTTTTTAATTTTACAAAATTTGTCCAAAAGAAATGTTTTAAAATTTTTGGAAAAGGTAATCATTATAAAGGTATTGCGCTACGCTGTTAGAAAACAATTTTGGGAAAGAAAAACATATAAAATTATACTTGATTTTATTGTTTATTTAAATAGAAAGTATGTCACAATTAACCCCTTCACGGTAACTGCAGTACTGCTCTTTTGCAGGGCAAAATGACATGGTTTGGTGAAATATGACATAACGTCAATTGTTTCATTTACGTCATTTAATTATCTACCTACTGAAATTTCGGCAAAGTATATCATTTTGCCCTGCAAGAGAGCAGTACCGCAGATATCGTGAAGGGGTCTATATGGAGGTACCCCATACTACCTGATAACATTACCCCCTGCACAAACCTGATGGGCAACTGTCGGACGCTCGGTCAAGGCAGTAAGATCCAGCAGGCCAGTCATGTGATCTGTGGACCGAATCCTCTACTCGACCACAGTACGACATTTCGAGAGTTGTAGGTCCATGCAAACCTAAATCAAAAGGCAAACTACCGGTTTTATATAGTGCATTTTTCCTTAGACAACTTTCCCCTGGAAAAAATACAATGTAGCTATATAGCAGTTTTACCTCCCTTGAAAGCTGGCTTAATAGTGGGATTTTTTTTATATCCAGATTATCCCAACGAAAATCCGTTTTCCCCCTTTTTTTGCATTCCGGTGATGTGTAATTAAAGGCCCGCCCAGTAAAATGGTCCGGGCAGAACTTTAATATTAACATTTAAGGTCTGCCTTTGCTCTAAAAGGGCCCGGCCTGTACAAGTAAAGGTCTGCAAATTTAGTGGTATTATTTTGTAATTCGTTTAAAGGAGTACGTACCCGAAGTGAGTTCGTAAATATCCAGCACAGAGTGTAAATGAAAATATATATAGCTTGGTCAACACAAATAAATTAAAATAATTATAACGGTTAAAAAACGTTTTTCCCCATTATTTAACTTAAAATTTTGCATGGCAACATGCAGAGCGCTATTGACGCATGGAAACAAATTTTGCAAAAGAAAAAAAAATAAACAATTTACTTTAGTTTTAAAGAAATATCTTCTTTATGGATAAAGTTTAAAAAGCAATAATTTCTATAAAGCGGTCTCCGAGAGAGTCTTTCTTTAAACGCTCTTTTTGTTATTTCTATAAAATGAAAACATAAAAGGTTAGTTCACTAACTTAAAGAGAAACAAAAATTAAAATAGAACAAAATCTTATCATGTTATTCATTTCTTTAAAAAGTTATTGTTAGGGTTGAACCAGGGTCACCTAATCACAATTCGTTTAATAAGTCACTGGGACCGTCGCTGCGAAATTTTAAGGACAAATTTCCATCATATAAATTAATTTTAATTCAAAACACATATTCTTTATTAAAAATTAAGTACATGTATTTATAAACCCTGAAATATAAAAGATTTTTTAAAAATTTATACAATCGCTTCCTGTGAAATAACAGGACATAACTCATATTATTTTATTTTATTGGCAAACCGTCTTAATTCATAAGTATACATGTAGGTTTCTTATCAAAACTAAGATATGAACAAAGCCTTTTTCTTGTCCACTCTGATTAAAACCATTTTATTAATATCTCTTCAATTTTTAATCTACGATGACTTGAAGGTGATATATACCTTAGAAAGGTATCAATTATCTTGGAGACTGGTTAATATCTTAACATATACTATAATTACCTCATGGGCGATATTTAGGATCTTCCAAAGAACTCTAAAGCAAAGGTTTAGCCCGGACAAAATTGCACAAACAGACGGAAGGACCGATAGGCGACATGATAAGTTAAACATTATTTTTAAATGTTAAATCTTCCCAATTTTTTTTATTTAAAGAATTCGAACACATTATTCTGTGTATCTTGTCAAGCCATGCAATTTATTAATTAATTACCTGAATATTTTTTTTTTTTTAAATGGCAAAACGAAACTCAGCCTGTACAGACGAATGTAGGTATTTGCAACTCGTAGTTGGGAAAGAGGCTGCTAAATAACCAGTTTCCCGAGGCGAAGGGGGAAGGCTACTATGGGAGAAAAGCTGCTATACATCATCAGTAATAGAAGGAATTATACCTTTGAACTAAAGATGTGAAAATGCTCTAATTACCTTTGATGTGCAGCTCTTGGTATTGAAACGTGTTGTTTGGGTCTGAAGCAATTGTAGAATTTACTGTGTGAGTTGTACTTCCAGTTTCCCAAGGTCCATCATCAGTGGGACATCCACTATTGGGTTCTAGCAGAGCAAAAGGTGACGAGGGCCATGACACAGGGTAGCTTGGTGCAGAATCTTTAAACATGAACAAGAATATGGCTAATTGTATTGACATTTATATCTTTATATTTTAAATATTCCCGGTGTATTCGAAGATTAAAAAATCAAAACCTTTAGCGTCAGGTGCTCGGAGGTATGCTGAATATGCTTTTAGAGCCTGTTGTATGTTTTTTCGCCAAACAGGCAGTGCGTACACAAAATTCCGTTTACAAAGCCTTTCGTCTTCAAAATTTTGTGGAGTTTGCCAGAATTTTGCGTCAAGCATCTCATCAATGCTCACAACCTTGTATTTGATTGGCTCGCTGACCTGCTCGCTCCCCTTTGAGGTGCTAGAAACGCTGGTCATCTTCGAGTTCAGATTAAGAGTATCCAAGTACGTCGGGTTGTCCGTAAATGTTTTGGACAATGATACTGAGGACGTTTGACCCCTAGCCGCACCAGTTGGCACCAGTAGTTCAGGATGCTTAATAAAGAGATGTCGAGCTATTTTTTTTTTCAAAGTCATAACATCCATAATTAGCAAGTTTTTACTGAATTACAACTTACCGTTCCTATGAGAGAGCTGACAATATCTTCTACCGCTACTCGCTTTCTGATTTTCTTCTCCCATCCAATTTCTGTCCCCATCACTACATGCTAGAGTTTACTGAAGGATTATTGATCTGGTTTCTTTGTAATGATATGATGGTGTAGAAATACTACTGTATTGAGCGAGACAGGAACTTTTTTCATACCTACCGTACCCCAGTCTTGGAGAAAGTCCATGTAACTCTGGTTGTCATATATCCCTGACAGTGAACACACAGTTGCTGCAAATTCGTCTCCGACATTGAACTTGTGACTGCTGGCCAGATTGGTCATGTACCTTGATCTCCCTTTGTTACAGAGGCTGATCTCGTCGATGTACACGAAGTCGCCCATATAAGTCTCATGACTGACAGACTGGTACCCTTTATATATATATATTATACAGAAATGTAATACTTCTCAATCACAAATACAACAAATCATTTTTATTGTAATTTTCAATGTTGTGAGGATTAAGTCAAACTTTGCATCGCTATACCTACCTTCACTTAACGAAAACGCATGGGTTGAAATGTCATCAGTGGTATTTCCTAAATCAAATATCTTTTTAGTAAGTGTAATGATTCAGATGAGTTAAAAGAAAATGAATTGATTTCAAATAATAAAAATGTACCAATGTCTATCAAGTCGTGAAGCAGTCTGGTTTGGTAAGACTTGGTTCCGTAGAACACTTCTTTATAGTGGGTGGGGAAACACAGGGGGTACTCGTGGTACGAAAGTTCACGAGGGGAGTCAGGCGGATCCAACTTAAGTATCTGGCGCGTCATTAACAGCCCGGGATCCTTCCCTGTGTTAATGTGGCTGTCACCGTCTGGGTTCCCTTTAAGGAGGTTGTATCCCATCCCCACAAACAGAGCGGCAGGGGGTAGTGTGGCGTGTGAGAAGTGAAGGACAGACAGGGAGAGACAGATCACGAGAGCACAAAGCTGACATCCAAATCAAAAACAAAATTATAAGGTTTCTGTCTGTTAGGTTCTGTCAGTCTATTTATACATAAAACTACACCTTGAGTGCACTCATTCAATAAGAAGTATTAATATGGGCAGCGGAAAGGGCAAAAAATACATTTTTACAAAATCTACGATAAACTAAATTCAGCAATCTAAAATAATATTATCAATGGCCAGAGGTGCAAAACCAACAGTATTCTCTGCAAAATAAATGTACATAAATTCAACCAAAGATATCTAAATACAAATCAAACACAAAAAGTAAAACCAACAGGCATAAATGTAAAACCAACATACATCAACATGAAACAAGCGGACGCACAAATAAACGCCAGGTGGCGTTTTTTGGGAAGCAATATGCGTCATCGATTATTGGAATCCGGGATGGTTCGCGCCTATTCTGTTTCGCCCTGAGATGTTGATATATTTATTATGATTTATTAAAAACTATAAATAATATTTTAATGACTTGTTTATACTCGCACATTTGTTCGAAATATTCATATTCAGATAAAAACATATGCATAATCAACTATCGTACAGTCTTCTAAAAAAAAAAAAAAAAAAAAAAACGTCATTTCATTGTTATCCATCAGGCACGTAGCATCGTTTTTGAAAGTTGGGGGGGGGGGGCAGGCTCATCCAAAAAAAAATCTTGACAAGCAAAAAAAAAAAAAAAAGAAGGGGGAGGGCAGCCCCTCCCCCACCCCCCCCCCCCCCCCCCGATGCCCGATGCTACGTGCCTGTCCATACACATGATGATATACAAAAATCTGAAGGAAACATTTTCAAAATGTTCAACAAGACATACATGTATGTTCATTGTAAATTAAAATTTTATAAAGTGCATGTATCAGAGTACTTCAAGCTTATCGACATGAATTCTGCCATGTCTTATATTTTTTTCAAACTACTTGTACAGGCAATGCATAAGAATGTAGAGAAATAAATCAAACTTCGTTATAGAAAACATTGTATGCATTAATTAATGCATATTTTGATGATAACAATTAATACAAAATGTTTACTTTTAAGACTTTCCGTTTCCGTCAGGCTAAGGCACATCTGTATAGAAAATAATAGCAAACCAAATTTTCACGCCTCTATTCACGTAGTGTCAGTCATTTGTTGCATTTCGTATCACTTTAATTTTACTGGGTGGAAGTAATGCAAACTATACAACTTGATATCTTTGTCAATTTTGTATTTACTGTCATCCGGTAAATTAAAAATTTGCAAACAAACAAAAAAGAAAAAAAAAGATTGGAATAGAAATAAAATTGTTAACGATTAGGTTTGATTTAGTTTGACTTTTGCGATAAGAATTTTAATTTTTTGATTAAATTTATATTAATTTTATAAGACTGGTAAAAATCGTAGTTAAATAGTGGATGCAGGGGAGGGAAGAGGGGGGGGGGGGAGTAATGTAAAGTTCAAGCAGATAGTTTATGTAATTAAATAATGATCCCCAAAATAGAGCTATGCTAACTATATAATATTATACATTTGTAATTACATTAACATTCCCCAATTTTTCATAATAAAATACAGGTAATTCTCAAGTGAATGAGAGGCTATAATTGTTATCACAACACAATTCACGCCTCTAGTTCTGAACGATATAAAACGGCATGGCTTCATAAAATAAATAAATAAAAATCCTAATCAAGCAAGCACGCTGTCTTGGCCGTACATGCATAAAAGCAAGCACCGTTTCAGTGGGTTTTTTAAAAACATATTTCAATTCTTGTATAGGTAATAATTAATTTCAGAGGAATAATAATACGAGAAAAGTATTTTAATACAGTAAGATGTTTCGCTCCGAGGCAGATGCGAAACATCGAGGTGCGAAACATCTCAGGGCGAAACAGAATAGGTGAGAACCATCCCGGATTCCAATAATCGATGACGTATATTGCTTCCCAAAAAAACGCCACCTGGCGTTTATTTGTGCGTCCGCTTGTTTCATGTTGATGTATGTTCGTTTTACATTTATGTCTGTTGGTTTTACTTTTTGTGTTTGATTTGTATTTAGATATCTTTGGTTGATTTTATGTACATTTCTTTTGCAAAGAAGACTGTTGGTTTTGCACTTATGGTCATTGATAATATTATTCTAGATTGCTGAATTTAGTTTATCGTTGATTTTGTAAAATTGTATTTTTTGCCCTTTCCGCTGCCCATATATTAACATTTAATAAAAAAAAATAGATAAATATTTCAGACATTTATAAGTAATATTCTGATTGGATGAGGTCGCTTTTCCACAAAATTCTAAACACGTTTTTGCTACCAAGTAATATTCTGATTGGATGAGGTCGTTTTTCCACAAAATTATAAAAACGTTTTTGTTACCTGCATAGATTTTTAATATGGTGGTTAAAATAAAGTGCATAACTGATAATATGCACGATATAGTAAGCTTTGCCCGCTGACAAGGCATATATAGCATTTGTCTTAGCCAATCCCCCATGTTACTATAAATAGCAAATATATAGCACAACTGCACTCAGGCACGTAGCATCGTTTTTGAAAGTGGGGGGGGGGGGGGCCAGACCCATCCAAAAAATCTTGACAAGCAAAAAAAAAAAAAAAGAGAAATTTAAAGTTTCCAAAATTCTTCAAAATCCTAATCCGGGGGGGGGGGGGGGGGGGGGAGGGGAGGGGGGGGGGTAGACTCAACTGTACTTCCAAAAAAATTCTTCCCTACCAAAATTTTTTTTTCCTCCAAATCATGAAATTCCTAATCCGGGGGGGGGGGGGGGGGGGGGGGTTAACTTCAATTTGACTACTCATTTCCTTATTTTCATATCAATTTTTTACTAACTTCCAAAAATGTGGGGGGGCCAACTCCATTATAATTCATTTTTTTATATGTAAATTTTAAAAAAATTGTTGCGGCGAGAAAAAGTGGGGGGGCCAGGCCCCCCCCCCCCTTGCCCCCCCCCCCCCCTTATGCTACGTGCCTGGCACTATGAGATAATATTGCTTCACAAATATGTAATACTTTATCGAGTTTAATCGTATATTAAAATATTATGTTAATAAAAAATATTTTTATCTCGTATATACGAGAAAAGATCTCGTTATGCCGGGTTAATCATCACGTTATTATGAGAGAAGATCTCATTATTACAAGTTAATTATCTCGTTATTAGGAGAAAAGATCTCGTTATTATGAGAAAAGATCTATATCTAGTGGTGCGTTTTATTGTTCTACACGTGCTTGGAGGTATGGATCTGATGAACGAGGAACACTTATTACGTGTAAATATGTATTTTTCTTTTGATATTAATACGTGTTCAATTACTATAACCAAACAAATTACAAGATGTGTTAATATTACATTAAATAATGGTGAACACGTTTCATTTCAGTATGTACAACGTGGCAAGAAAAATCGAAATAAAACAGAACGAAGGTAGATTCTTGCGTTTAATAATTCTACCATTATTTCTTCACACAAACCAAATGATTGGATCTTTGCCCAATAGGATATAAAATGATGTGCAATCATTTGGTTTGTAAAGAGACAAATATCCACTTACCATTTTAACAGGTCTTCCTGGAATAATTTAGAGCCAATGATATTGGTTAAAATGTCGATCAGATAAAGTTGAGACCTTTCTGCAAAATAGTATCACCGTGCAATCGTTATCATTTTTACCACAGATCATTTCGCCAGAAAATGATAAATATTGAAATGATAAGGTTCTATGTAAATGTACTACAGCATTGTTGAAAAAGGCCAGGGTCAGTCGTGTTGCATTGTCTATATACGCAGTAAAAGTGATTCTCATTGTACTATTACAATGCCATCTGTATTTTAAATGGTTGTTAGTGTGTAAAATTACAATTTTTATAACGTGAAAATCTCCATTTCAGTTTTGTATGTATATGATATTAACCGATCAATATATTTCAAATGACCTCAACTTTTACTTTGATTACACTCGGCTGTTCCCATGATTATTAGAGTACTTTTGACCATTTGTCTTAGAAACTCCTTCAAGAGCGCCGTTATTTTAGACTTGAAACAACTTGTTGAACTTTTTTAAAACTTCTTACTTGGAACCAAACTAACAAATTCTTTTGGTGTTCGTATACTTAGCATATGTAATATTTTTTTTTAATATTTTTTATCCCCCTTGTGACCTCAGAAAATTAATGATTCTAAATACATAAACAGACTTTTTAATAACTTGATCAATATAAAGTCAGACGACAGTTTAAATAAAACCAAGACGGCGGTGATGTGTAATCACATATAATAAAATGCTGAAAACAACAGCACATTTTGTTTTTAATACTAAATAAATTTTGTTTTTAATACTAAATAATTTAAATCAAATAAATTAATTATAATATAGCAGAAGGGAATTGTTTTATTTACTTAACAGGGAATTTTTAGCTGTATCTCGCTGATAACTCGACAACAGACGTTCAAGATTGGGCTCATCATTTGAAATGCCCTCGTTTATTATGGTAAAAAAAATTGATGGAGAATTCAGCTAAAGTTGTGATCGTATTTCTCAAACATCTCGACCATTTCTATATGTACTATAATGGTATTTCCATAGTACTTTTTAAGAAAGCTCTGTAGTTCTTTTTTATTCATAACATCGCTATTGTATTGGTGTTTTTTTCATGTTCTGAATTTGAATTTACCTGGTGGCAGTAAATTCACAACATGACAGTTTCAGATCAAAGCAATTCTTATACACGGATATGACGTCTTCGTTCATGACCGTTGATGTCTCAACAGTCTGATAATCTGCCATGGATACCGAATAAACTATTATTATTCTACTTTATGTAATTCGTTTTTTTTTGTACTATAAAATTAAAAGTGTTTCTACTTAGGCATTTTAATTGTGTATATGGGCAGCGGAAAGGGCAAAAACTACATTTTTACAAAATCAATGATAATTTAAATTCAACAATGAAAAATAATATCATCAATGACCATTAATGCAAAACCAACAGTCTTCTTTGCAATATAAATATACATAAAATCAACCAAAGGTGTCTTTATACAAATCAAACAAACAAAAAGTAAAACCAACATACAAAACGAACAGATATCAACATAAAAGAAGCGGACGCACAAAAATAAACGGCAGGTGGGGTATAAGGGAAGCAACACGCGCGGTTTGTTGAATTTAAATTACTATTGATTTTGTGAGAAAAAAAAAATTGCCCTTTCCGCTGCCTATATAATACCCTTCTCTTTACAACAATTGTATTTCTATTTTGTGAGATTCTTTCTTAGTTATTGTATTTACATTAATATTTTTTATGTTTATATATGATATGATATTGAATATTTGCGGTAAAAATGTTTTGTTCATTTGATGATAATAATCTTATTTAGAAGTCAACCGGTGAATCCGAAGCGCTTTTGTATCAGTTCTATTTAAGAATCAAAATTTATATAGATGATTGACCATGCAGTCACTGTCTATGCAATATACATTTCATTCATGAAAAATGACACACGTTTCTTTGGTACAATTGACATGAAGGTGACATTGATAGGTTGATATTCTTGGTTTAAGAGATTTTAGCATTTATTTTTTGTTAGTACATGTAAAATAATATTCCACCAAGAGCTTTGTTCAGAAGTGTTGTTGCTTTGGAAATTAAAGTGCCATAAAAAAAAATACACAGCATAAATTCAATAAAACTTCTAAGTATTCTCCCAGTATAACGGTTACTATAGGATATAAGCACATGCATTTATGTTGTCGTTGGGGGTGACTGATTTCCACTTTACTTTCAAATAGTTCAAGACGATGCATTGACTTTGAGCTCAGGTTGCAACACGAGACCTTGACCTTTCTAAATATCACAAACACTTCCGGTTGTTGTAAGTTGCCGATGGAAATTATATTACACTTATGGAAAAGAAAAATTAGATTTAAAAAAAAAATATTTCCTTCGCATTGCTTACTATTTAAAACAATGTCGAGGACAAAATAAAATGTCACTTATGAGTACTGGAAGGATTTATCTTTGGTATAAAATTTTGTTTGTTCAAGCAGCCGCTTAATGTTTTCTTAAAGAAAATCTGCTTGAAAACATGCTGTTTTATACTAAAATGTGAAAATGGCAGAAAAAGGTAAACTTCATGCCATATTTTTAAGTTGTGGGCAATTAAATCAAAATGAAAATTATGAAAGAAAACTCCAAATGTATATCTGTACAAATAAAAACAAAAAATTACAGTAAAACGACGATGTTCATTTAAGGGGGCATTTTAGGCTCAAACCATATATTGTCCTTAAAAGTGAGTACATTTTTCTGAATATTAATTTTGGCCATGTTTAGTGGGGGTTTTTTCAAATTATCACTAAAGATCAATAGTAATCACAGAAAATTGTCAATCACTTTAAGCATGCGCAGAAAAATGCCAATTTGATGTTTTCATGTTTAGTCACGGATAATTGATTTTAATTGTTGTTATTTTATCTGTGCTTTTCATGAAAACACATTAAGTTAAGAAATATTGATAATTTCACATTATTTACTGTGAAATTTTAATCTATTTATCAGAATGAACGTTTAGAAGTTTTGTTGAGTTTATATATAATTGATCCATCTTTTTAAAAAAATATCTGCATTTTTTTTTAAAAAGGTGGATGTACAAGATCAAATAGACGCAAAAAGTACCAGCTGTATATACACGGAATTAAAAATGTGATTAACATCTTTGCTATTACTTTCGTCCGACTACATTAATATTTGAGACTGTCGTCTCCCTGGTATAGTAGCAGTAGTGGACCTTATGAAAATAACAGTCCTCGTCATATGGATGATAACTATCACAACGACTTCCGCTGCTGGTATACGGGTACCTAATCCACCCATCAGTAGAGCGCATGCCCAGCACTTTCTGACACTTTTTTGCTCTCATGTCAGGATATAGGTAGAACGGTTCCTGATGAGGTAAGATGATGGGAGCTGATTCAGACCCGTCATTCCTTCAACATAATTAAAATACTTCGAACAAAATGTAACATCATCTAAAAAGGTAGACTTACCCTGATTCTTTTAAACAATCAGTCACAAATTCAAGTTGGAATTTTGACAATTCAGCTATTTTCATATTCAACTTTTTTTAAAATAATAGCAGCAATAGAATATACATTTTGTAACCATAAGTTAAATTAAAGATGTCTCTTTGTCAGAAAAGTGTATGGATAAATTTGGTATTCATAATCACTCATATTTAAAACTTACTAGTGTATCAGTAGATAACAAAAGCAGTACCTGCAGCAGTAGGACAGTGCATAATAGTTTCTTGTTGATATATATATGCTTGGAACAGTTCCTGAAGTGTTAACCTTTTGATCTGGTTGATCATTGTAATGTCTGCGCGGGCGGCTTTGTAAACCGTGGTAAATAGATCCTGCACTAAATCCTAAAGGAAAACAACATGCGAATATAAAAACAATACTAAAAAAAAAAAGAAGTACTTATTTTTACATTGAAAACTATTAATAACCAACCTGACGGGCATCTGCTGGAAACTCGGGCAATACAGTAAGATCCAGAGGGCCAGGCACGAGATCTGGAAACCGAAGCCTCCTCGGCCCGAGCGCAATAGGACATTTTGAGAGTTGTAGGCGTTTGCAAACCTTAACAGTGATTCTAACAATTTGTCATCAATTCAAAAACTTCGATAAGTTAAAGATATAGTGAATGTTGTTGTACCTTTTAAGTACCTTTTAATTGCAATCCATGGTATTGAAACGTATTATTTGTGTTTGTAGCAATGGTAGAATTTACTGTGTGAGTTGTACTTCCAGTTTCCCATGGTCCATTATCAGTTGGACATCCATTAGTGGGTTCCAGGAGTGCAAAAGACTGTGATGGCCAGGACACGGGATGGCTGGGAGCAATATCTTTAGAGACAGTCAATGTGTTTATGTTATCAATGTCCATTATACATGTATATATGTCATTAGATTGCAAATAAACCACACCATTATGTTGCAATTAAAAATAAAACCTGTGGGTGAAGGTGCCTGGAGGTATCCTGCATATGCTTTTAGAGCCTGTTGAATGTTGTTTCGCCAAACAGGCAGCGTGTTTTCAAAGCCTCGTGAACAGAGCTTTTCATCCACAATATCATCTGGCGCCTGCCAATATTTTGCGTCAAGCATCTCATCAATGCTCACAACCTTGTATTTGATTGGCTCGCTGACATGCTCGCTCCCCTTTGAGGTGCTAGAAACGGTGGTCATCTTCGAGTTCAGATTAAGAGTATCCAAATACGTCGGGTTGTCCGTAAATGCTTTGGACAATGATACTGAGGACGTTTGACCCCTAGCCGCACCAGTTGGTACCAGTAGCTCAGGATGCTTAACAAAAAGTTAATGAGAATTTTTTTCAAAGTTATAACATCCATAATTAGCGAGTTTTTACTGAATTACACTTACTGTTCCTATGAGAGAGCTGACAATGTCTGCTACGGCTAAACGCTTTCTGATTTTCTTCTCCCATCCTATTTCTGTCTCCATGACCACATGCTTGAAATATGTAAAATAGTTTTTGTTTCATAGTAAATGAACATAAACTAGAAATCGATCAGAGTAAAAACTTTGTAACGGCTATTTATATTCACCGTGCCCCAGTCCTGGAGAAAGTCCATGTAAGTCTGATTGTTATATGTCCCTGGCAGTGAACATACAGTTGCTGCGAATTCGTCTCCGACATTAAACTTGTGACTGCTGGCCAGATTGGTCATGTACCTTGATCTCCCTTTGTTACAGAGGCTGATCTCGTCAATGTAAACGAAGTCGCCCATATTAGTCTCATGATTGACAGACTGGTACCCTTGATCATAGAGCGAAAAGCAACATCTTTTTTATTACAAAAGTCAAAAGTAAAGTGCGTCAAAGCGAGGAAATTGTTTTATGTCATAATACGAGCTGAAGTATTAGTTGGAAAGGCTATCTGTTTGTTTCATTGTTCAATTCAAGGTTGCAAGAGGTAGGTGCTTCAATTCCTACCTTCACTTAGGGAGAATGCATGAGAGGATACATCCCCTGTGGTATTTCCTAAATTAGAATTTAGATTTCTTTTAAGTACGTGGCATGTTTCGGACAAAGAGATATATATTGAATTAAAGCTGTTAAAGACAATGCATGTATCAATATTTAATAAGTCATTTTTTTATTTGTTTCACGATTGAAAAAAATGATTTAAGACTGCAAAGACCAATAACTGTACCAATGTCTATCAAGTCGTGAAGCAGTCTGGTTTGGTAAGACTTGGTTCCGTAGAACACTTCTTTATAGTGAGTGGGGAAACACAGGGGGTACTCGTGGTACGAAAGTTCACGAGGGGAGTCGGGCGGATCCAACTTGAGTATCTGGCGAGTCATTAACAGCCCGGGATCCTTCCCTGTGTTAATGTGGCTGTCACCGTCTGGATTCCCCTTAAGGAGGTTGTATCCCATCCCCACGAACAGAGCGGCAGGGGGAAGTGTGGCGTGTGAGAAGTGAAGGACGGACAGGCACAGACAGGTAACAAACACATAAAACTAACAACCGAATGAAAGAGAAACAAAATATTATTGTTTAGTTTTACATTGATAACGAAGAAATTTTTTTATTAAAATAATTAACATTTACATTCAATACACAATGAAAGATATTGTTCAATGAAACACTTCAAGTTTAAGTTTACAAGTTGTTTTACTATTTTGATAAAACAACTAGAGTATTTGTATGTGCAAATGTAACTTAAAATGTGTGACATAAACAAAAACTTTGAGACTCATAACCTTTAGATTTTACAATGCAAATCATGATTTTTAGAACATCATACCGAAAAAAAAATGATAACTCACCATTTTGGCAGGTCTAGATACTTTTACTGTTTTTGGGTCAGATGGTCAGTGAGGTTAATCTTTGACCTTTTTTAAAGTTAAACAATATCACTACACAAACTTCTATCACTTCTAAAGAACAGATGATTTGGTCAAGATGACCTATTTAGTTGTCATACGATAAGGTCTATTATTGGTCAATCTATTTTAGTTATAATGAGATAGGTCAGGATCATTCGTGTTGATTATTATGTAAATTCTTGGAAGGAAGTAAAATTCATTATTTTGAATGCGCACGGAAAATATAAACCAACTTAGAGGTCTCTTTACTTTATTGTTTGACATACTCTAAGGCGGCTAGACCAATTAGTTGGTGAACACAATAATCAAAACAGTTAAGAATAGAATATGTTTCACGTGTATGATAATAATTTCGTTAATATATTTCATGGGCTGGGGGTGGATAACTCTTGTCGAGTTGGGACATTTGTGGACATTTGAACATTCATGTACATTATTTGGGTGTTGGTGTAAAGAGCGGTAACTCCATTGGTTTAACTCGGAAGTCGTTGTTAGCAATGTTTGGACACTGCATAATTATGCAGATAGAAGTAAATAAAGGCAAGCATGTCATAATTATATGATTCTGTAGATAAATTATGATAGAAGAGAATAGTAGTCAGTACTTTCCTATAGCGTTTCGTCTGAAAGCGAAATCGTTTGTAATTCTTGGGTATTCCACGGAATGCAGAGTTAGACAAATTGTGTTAAATCTATTACTACGGGGTAAACTAGAGATCTACAGATGGATGGTCGCTGCCATTTTTTTAAAAAACTATTTTAACATCTTTTAGAAGGAGAGTTTTGTATATTTACTTAGATATATAGGAACAATTCAAATTTAAAAATTAAATACTTAAATATTAAGAATATTGTTTTTACTAAAAAAAGTTAAGGTCTAAAAAATCATATAACTTTTTATGTAAATCTGATAGTAATTTTTTGATCATCCAGATAAGACTTATGTAATTATTATGGTACATATACAACATATTTAACAGGCGGTAAACAGGGGCGGATACAGGATTTGTAGTTAGGGGGGCGTGGATAAAATCATTGAGGCAGGGGGTCTGGGGGCCGCCTTGAGGCCCCCCCCCCCCCCCCCGTGGGTCCAGGGCAAAGCCCTGGTGGGGGCCCAGGGGGCGAAGCCCCGGAAGCTCCTGTGTTTTCGTGTATTTTAAAGGTAAAACCAGGCTCAATATAGTGGGGTTTTTTTCTTAGTTATGTACACTTTTAAAAGATGAAATAAGCAATAAAAATAAACAAACAAGATAAAGTTTTCATTTCTTTTAATCACCAGACTTCTGCCATCTACTATTTCCCCTTGGTGCCTACTTCCTTTACACAAAAGCCTATAACATATATATAACAATTTGACACATATTGTTACTTATACCTAATACATGTATTGGATTAAAAACAAAATATTTTAGGCATTTATGAACTCCCAAAATTAACCAGGTTATCAAAGTTACAACATTCTAATGACGTTACGGTATCCGACCCCCTATTAGCTGTTAGAAATATCTGATGCATCAAATCTTCAGTATTCTTATATTAAAATAGTCTATTTACCTAGAAAAAAATTCAAAAAATATACAGTAATTAATTAATGATTGCACATAGACCATCTGGTTTTAAATGCAATTATATATTTACCTTCGACCAGCTTTTAAATATTCAGAAATTTTTGCTTGCATCGCAAAAGGGAAATGACAGCGCAGTGCCGCAGTCTACACGTGAAACAAAACTGCTGGGATTTCCAGTCGACATGAAATGACCAACACTCAGTCTGCTTGTTTTAAACACAGTTTATAATTGGTTTGTTATCAGAACCTGTCAATATGCATTAGGATCAGATGTTTATAGATGTTTATAGAGCAGCAGAATTACATTCAGCATAGCACAGCTGGTGTATCAATGAGGTGTAACATTGAGTCAGGCATAATTATAAATAAAGTGAAACACAAAATGCTAACTTTTATATGTAAAATTTATCAAATCATCTACAGTCATGCATACTTTGAAAATTTTAGGGGGGGGGGGGGCGTGCGCCCTCCACGCCCCCCCTTAAATCCGCCAGTGGTAATATGCCTGTTTATGTCCTCTCCCAAATCAAACACAAGAGCTGACAATATATATGAAAAAGGACAAAAGACATCTGACGGAAATTCTAAAAAAAAAAAAAAACAGCCAAAAAATCCCATAAACAAAATTAATTTGATCTGATGATAAAAAGAAGAAAACGAAGATGAGGAGCGACGTTCATTATATACAATAAATTCAAGGTAACCAATGAATTTTGTACCTTTAAAAATATTGTAAAAAAAAAAAAAAAGTACTATAAAGATACACCATTGAATAGTATATTATTTTCACATTTCATATCGTTCATCTCCAATGAAGATATCTGTGGGTACATGTATAGATCGTTTTAAAACCTAAGACATTTTAACCAGTTAACAAGTCCCACTGAAGGCTCATGAATTCCCAAAATACACTATGTATTGTTGATCTAGATAAATAATGATAAAACTATCATATTGTTTAACTTGCAATTGCCTGAATATCTTTGTGAAAATACTTTACACAAATACTTAAAAGATTTACATAATATAATTAAAGTAAATCCACCCTCCTGTGACGTCATACATTTTACATAAACCATGAATTCATTAAAATACTTGCAAGTAGATTTGTAATTTCTATGTTATCATAGGTGCACATCAAAAACTCAAATCATTGTTTACTTGGAGATATTTAATAAGCGTTTTTCATCCTTATATTCGACATAATTCAATAATGACAAAGGGAAATAACTCTTTTCTACATTTCTCTAAGTGATATATCTAAATGCTATAATTTTTCAAATGTAAACAATTTTTTTCTTTTTTTTTAATTAATTTTAGTTTTCTAACAAAGTAAGCAATAAGATTTAAATAGACAAACAAGTATCCATCCACTTATATTTAATTTTTAAACAATAAAAGCGGGATTTTCAGATGATAATTTTAGCCTTTGGTTTTTATTACCTTACATCTTAAATAGTATGGATACATATATATTTTATTTATTTTTTGATGAAATTCAAGTCCAATAAGTTAAAAAAAAGTTAAGTTTTTAACTTTAAACCCATGATTTTATAGGTACGGAGTTATATTACTGATAATAAAAAAAATATTTCTTTAAATAAATTAACTGTGGAATGTAGTTCTCAATGTTTTAAAATGTGGGGTGTTCCATTGAATTGTACTCATTTGAATTGTACTTTTATTTCGTCAATTCCACGTTTCTACGTGCCTGTGGATTGGTGTCCTACAACAATTGAAAGAATGGGACTGTTTCAATTTGTTTCCCCAAGAGGCTTGAAGAGAAATTCTTGAGAGCTTCCTCTTAATAAACATTCCACTTTGCGAAAGAAGAACTCTTATAGAAACATATTAAAGGATAATATTCCTAAACATACGTCCCTGCCTAGAACAAGGAATTTTTTTTTTTACATAAATAGATACATGTATGTTCTATTACTGTAGAATGTTTAAAGAATATAGACATCCCTAAATGGAATTGAAACTGGCTTTAAAAGTAGACCTCAGAGAGAACAAATTGGTAAATAAAGCGACTATAATTAAGACTCATTCCAAGCCAACTGTGCTGCAGTGAAGATCGTAGTTTAGCCTACAGAAGGTGGGTATGTTTATTTGTAGTACGTTTCTTTAAGTTGTTATAAAAAAACGAAAGAAAAACGCAACGTATTTGTATTTGATCATAATCATCAGATTTTGACAGATCATTTATTAAATGAAGACGTAGTGAAACGTCTGAAGTTTATCACAATCGTCATAAAGCAGGAAACTCAATACGGGCGATCTAACATCAAAGACATATGCTTACTGATCGACCCTAAGCATTCCATTCCATTTGTATGTTTCATTGTGGATGAGTATTTCAGACCGAGGTACTTTTTTCGTGTATGCATGCATGTACGAGGGTTGATCCGAAAGAAATGGCGTAAGTGTAGGAGAAATCATACAGTTCACAAGGTGTTGATGTTACATTTTAAGTTTAAAGTTTCTCTTCCTGAATTTGCTGGTTATTTGATTCTAATTGTATTCATCATGCCGCCATAACTATTTTACAGAGAAAACTTCATATGCATGTGAGGTGCGTGTGACTGAATTCCTCTTTAGCGCCACCTACATAAAAAAAATACCGTGATTATGGTCAGTCAGTGTGCCTATATGATGAAGTGGCACCCGCTGTTTTATCGGCCAGATAAATCATGTACTTAATTAAAAGCCATTCTTAAAGGTATTCAGGAGAAAGAAATAGCCGGATAAATCATGAATGATTACCCGAAAAGTAACGTGAGCGCCAGGATTTATCTCCCTTTAGATGTTCTGTTTTGTCGTGAAGGTGTTTGTAGAATTTGACAAATTGACGCCAGGAAACGAGGAATATGGGCCACCTTCAATGTTATCAGACCTACTAAATTCTTAAGAAGGCAAAAGAGTCGGATAGGCGAAGATTTATGACAAAATGGTTCCTCGGATTTTAACAACAAACATTTCTGACAATTAGCCTCTTGAAATTGAAACTGATTTGATTTAAGGGCAACTTTTGACTCGTTTCGATCTGCGGTGTACTGGTTGCATATGTAACACCCTGAGAGTGTTGAACCCGAATTCCGTACGGGCCATGCAGAAATTATATCGTAAAAAGATTATTAGTGGTGGTAAATCAAATTCTGATTAGTGGAAACTCTGTTTGCTGAGCCATGTTTTACACTGACATGTATTTTAACGAAATAAATGTGCCTGCGTCTTCGTATCTCTTCTAATATATCTTTGCTATAATCAAAATATTTTAATCTTTGTAAAGTTAACGGCTGTCTTCTTTATTAAATCAGACAGCAAAGTTTTGTAGGGTCTGGGCTATAGTTGTTAAGATACCCTCATGATACCGATACAACCTCCCTTAGGCTTGTATTGGGAAAGTGTAACTGTTATAAATTACCGTATGTCAGTAAAATAAATTAAAGACTTGTCGTGTTGTAATTTTTGTATAAACTGCCAACCGGCAAATTCAAATTTGTTTACATAACAAGAATAAATTGGATACTTTACAATCATACAGAAAACAATATATTGTATATTTTCATTGACATTTGTAAAAGACATTTACATAATCGACCAACGGGGAGGCTGGTTTTACCAGAGACATAAATAACATGTTATATATGTCTCTGGTTTTACCGATCAACTAGACGGATGATAGGTCTAAAAATCTTCGTGTAAAATAAATGTGTCAGATTCTTTAAATCCACAAACCAGACTACTCAAAACATGTAGAAACTCTATCGTATGTCAATTAATAAATGAATATGTTTGAAAACTCCATGGTTTGAGCACGAAACATGTCGCATTAGTGTAACATAACCGCTCACGGAAATCGTACAACGCCGGAGTTAACCTTTTTGTATCCCCACCCCTCAGCAAGGAGAAGAAAGACAATATTTGTTACATAGACTTGAATAATAAGATAAAAGGAAACCGGAGAAAGTCCTGCAAATATTCTTCAGTAGGCGAGTGTGACAAGGCTGTGTAAGGGAGCCCCTCTCTCCCCCCAGGAACTACCCCGCTCTCTTTGTTTAGGGATCTAGCATATACCTATAAAATCGCTTTGTCAACAGAGGATTACCGGAGGCAAATGGAACAGGTTTAATCGTCACTTCTGTAGGTAATATTGACAGTCAAACAACAAGAGCCATCTTCACACTTTGTCGAGTAAGTTTGTGTTTGTTTTCCAATTCTTCTGGAGCCTCAACAATCAAGTGTCACAGACGGTCAGCTCTGGAACGCTATACAGCGCCAAGGTCTGTCTCTCCAATCCACGGCGATGGTGTTTACCAATAGACTCTAGAGGAGCCCGTTCAATGGCATGAGAGGCTTGTTAGCTTCTTTTTGAACCATTGTAAATCTGTCACATAAATGACGAAGATCTATTTCTCTTTTTGAACCTGAACGAGTGTGTTGTATTTCAATAACTCATTGTATCTATTACAATTTGCAAGCCGCGTGATTTTTTGTATCCATTTATACACACACTCGTCTGATTATCCCGCGGAATCTGCGTACATGCATGCTGTGCGCGTGAATACTAATTAACACCCCGACTTTGATTTCTATGAACCTTTCTCACCCTCTTAATGGGGTAAGAGCACATATCTACAAGAGTGACGTAATAACAACAATATATACAAATCCACTTTTATGTCTTGTCTTTAGAGTTATTTTGCGGTAGGTAAATCCAAAAACTTATCTTTCAAGGAAGTTTCTAATTAAAGATAAAATAAATCTGTGAGGGCATGTTTAGAAGAAATATCTTCTCGATCATTCATATATATCTTTAAAAAAAATATCATGCTTGTCGTTGGAGGTTTTTAAAATTTTGAGGATCGATTTAATAGCCACTATTCACCTTGTTGAGAAGAAAACATACGAGTGTTAATATTTACAATATGTTATGTCACGCCGATTGTTGTCAGTAATGGCCGTTTGACACGAAGTTGTCATCGACTTGACCCCTGTACACGTGTATATTAACACGGAGACTGAATGAGAGGCATAGAGACGTGTTCCGGAAATATGTGCGCTATTTAGGGGTCATGCGCTGAACTCCTTGGAATAGCGCATCATTTTGATAAGTGCAGATGCTTTACAGGCACTCTTTGATATTTAATCCATTTGTATTTTTCTGCTGTTGATACGCGGCTTCAATCTAATTAAATATATTGTGATGCCGAGCAGCGGAACTATTTTCGTCAATGAATGCAATCAATCGACAGTCTGAAATACTCACTCAAGACACCTGTGAATTCTTTTTACAGATTTTGTCCAATTATTTCATTACAATTTTCTTTCATGTTGCTAAAAACGTTATAAATTTGTAAAATGCGTGATGGAACAATTTCTGTTAGTACTTTAAAAAGTCCCCTCCCGCTTGTCAATCAAACACGCCCCGCCTACTTTTTGCAGGTAATACTTCAACTTAAGGAATGGTCAGTGACAGAAGAAATTCATTATTGTTGTAAGCGACCTACATACAGACGAGGGCCAAACTTAACGTACCTGTATCCCCGACCAGCGACCCGCGTGCGTGTCTTCCAACAGGTGGGCGGTCCAGGTCGTCTCCCGCATCGCGGCGGATAATTTTGTTTGTGTATCATCACAAGGAACTCGACGATCTCGTCAGGTCTGTGAATATTGGAATAGGGAGTAATTCATTGAGAACCGAACTGATCACCATCTGGCGGACATCGTTGGACTCTCATCCCTCTCACCATGTTGTACGTTTCTAAGTTTGGACGTTAATCAATTCTATGCAGCATGGACATAAGAATTTGGTTTTGCTTTACAGGTTAGTGACCACAAACTTATATTTAGTGATTAAAATTTGACTTGATTTACAATCTAATTTCACACCGTAAAAGTTATATCAAACGCATTGTCAAAAAAATTTTGTACACTTTACGAATGTAATCTTGCTCAATGTGATTCCGATTATTTGGTCTATGTAGCAAACACGTGTACGTGTTATCATAGCTGATAATCGCAAAACTAATTTGTTTCAGACAAATAATAGCTACTGCAAAAATTCGGTTTGATTTGAAGTTTGACATTTATTTTATTTCAAAATACTTTTTGGTGCAATGAAGTCGTTAGTGATAATTGAATTTACTAAGATTTCAAGTGTTAAGTTTAGTGTTTCTCTCAGGGACACTTGTATAAACAAATTCAAACTTGTGCAAATTTCAAATTTTTACATTTTACTAATGTCAATGTTATTCTTTACTTAAGTTTTTTCGACACAAATTGGCAAATTGAAACTTTTTAAATTCTGAACAAATAACTTAATGACTTTCACTCCCCTCCAAGAATTACTAAAACATCGCTTTGGGGGTTCTGTCCTAGTGCTACACAATTTCATGATATTGAGCCTAAATCAACTAAATTTTTATTTTTGTACATAGAATTGAGTCAAATAAACAATGATGTATCATTTCAATGACGAAAGAGAGAGAGAGAGAGAGAGAGAGAGAGAGAGAGAGAGAGAGAGAGTGGTCACCTTCCTTCGTCTGTATCACTAAGCGCTCGGTACCTGTAGGAAACAATTCGGCCTACTCTCCATCCCTTGAGATCACGCTGACACTTTAATTGAAATTTGAGAAAGGACACATCTTACTAAGTAATGAAATGAATAGTCCGCTCACAATATAAAGAACAAACCTGTCTAAATATGCCTTTGATATTATACATCATATATGCTCTAAATGTAGATCCCAGCACAATTTTGACGAAAGTAATTTTTTAAAAATATCTATTATATGAATAATATATTATCTTCTAAGATTTGAGATGCCAAGAAAATGCGGTAACTCAAAAATACATTTATTTTAATTCAGACGTTAGAAATTATAAGAAAACATAATTAACCGCAATAAAAACTATATTTTTGATTTATCATTGGAAATATGTTATTGTTCATTTCAAATAAAAAAAACCAATGAAGTGTTATTTAGAAAGCTAAAATCATATATTGATCACGTGGCTCTGTTTCAATTATTGACAGCTACATGTAACAAAAGATACCAGCGCATGCTACAAATCCGCGCACCGGATAATTTTTTTTTATATGAACAGTTCTTGTCAATGGTTGAAAGAAATACCAAAACGTTCGTGCATGCATACCATATGGCAAATATTACGTCATAAATTAAATGCGCTGGAGGGGGTTTGTAACCCCTTTGTGGTACACTTTAATCAAATTTCTTCCGGCAATGGAGTTCATTTAACTGTTTAAAAAGCATATTTTATGCAACGGAAGTAAATCATCTTTGACCCCTGACACGGCGTTTAGGACTATAGAAGCACCCAACCCAGAGCTGTCAAATGTTATTGTACTTTAAACGTTCAGCGATGTTGGCGATAAGTTTAACAAAGTCAAAAAAAATTGGCGCTTTTTTGCACTTAGTCTATTTCAGTACTTCATGTCCTTTATTGCTGCCAGAGCATTGCGGTTCATTGAGAGAAGATTATTGTTTTCATTGTAGAGAGGCAACAGAAGCATGACTTTGTACAAATATCATTTCTAAATTCTTAAATGGTTCATTTTTATCTAACACATTACAGCTTGCGGCCCAAACTTTCGACGCTCAATTAATTGTTGTATAGAAAACGCATCATGTTCTTTATTTAATCAGAAAGCAAAGTTTTTTTGGAGGGCTGGGTAATTGTTAAGATAGCCTTATGATACTGCCACAAACTCCATTGTGTTTGGGGAGCGGAACTGTTATTTTAACACTACAGGGATAAGCTTGTGCGGGTACTTCGGGTTTAGAATAAATTTGAATCCTATCGGCAAAATTGAATTTTATTGTGTAGAGGAATTAAGTTTGACGAAAGATAAACGAGCTCTCCATCTTGAAGAAGTAACGGTCAGTCAGGATCATGACCCCTGGAGCCTCGTGTTATGCCCTGCGTCCCTCGTGCTAGTTTTCAGGTAGCTTGTCTTCTCCAAGATCTAGAATATACTGACACAATCACAAAGACTTGAACTTTAATGACTTGGTTTAGTTTATTCGGATGGGAGTTGAGAAATCACCATTCTCTACCACCCCTATCTTTCTGTGATGGTACATTCGGCTGATGAAGTGTTTCCCATTCAGTGGCCCTCGGGTCGGCACGGAGCTTTGTGAAGCTCATTACCCCTGACGAATTAAGCAATGCTCGCACCCTATCTGTGTGCGGACTGTCGGAAGTTTCCTTCACATTACAGAAAATCTCATCTATCAAACGTTGTTACTGCGTTCTACCCAGAAACCTCGCCATCTTACGTAACATTTTGCTCTCTACAAGGGAGGAGATGGAATTCAACCCCAAAAAACCAACACTGTACCTAAAGACAACGTTCTCTAATGCTCCTGCATATGCAGTCCCTTTGAAATTAATATTGTAAACAGTCTGTCGCTTAATAATAATGTGACAAATGCCAGTATTTATTTATTTTTCATTTTGGTAACCTTATAGGATAACTTCGTAATTTATCTTAATGAAAATACTAGACCTACTGATAAGGAGCTTTAGGTTAATATTTTTGGCTAAGATGTGTGCTATCTTATTCACAATTACATGTATCATAGAGCTTGGATTTCCCAATATCCTTAATGATTTAGTTATATGCCCTTCATTTCAATCTATTTCAACCCTGCTTTGCTGATGATTATAGCTAAACATTTTCAAAGTTTAAGATATAGAATGGGTTGAATCGAAAAATAACTTGGTTAAGACCCAGATAATTTCCATCATTCTGTTTCGTTTTTGTCAATGAATATATCGTTGACTGGTAAAAACTTATTGCTGCAATATTGAATTCTCATAAAGTCATGAATATATATTCATGGCGTTAATTTCTTGAGAGAGTATGTTTGATGTAAACTCTGATACCCCTTTCGACATTTTGTAAATGTATCATATCATTTCTTCCCTTTTGCTTGCTCCGTAGATTCGTGTCACACTCCTAGAAGTTTTGATCTCAAGCTCCCTCTACTTGTTTTGCTGTCACAAAATTACTTCAACAGTAGTATTTCATATCTGAATTAGAAGTATAACACTTCACTATCAAAAGGAGAACAAACTTAAAAGAAGATAAAAGCTGAACCACTTGCGACAAATTCCCGGATTCGATGGCACTTTGACTCATACAGTGACTATATTGACTTAGTTTTTATCCTTATTTGCTTGTCTAGCTTTTTAAGAAACTTAAAAGAAATATGGCAGATTTATTTCTATACGATTGTTCTTTGGTCACTCTATAACCATTTCCTAACAAAATACAACCATTTTTGATCTGTCAAATTAAGTCTGCGGGAATTAAAAGTCCATTGATTCAAACATATTTCTCTGTGTGCTTAGTAAACCTGGTTGCGATTATCAAATGTTATAAATCCACTGGATGTTGTTTGTAACTGTCGACTTGTAGGGGCACCTCGCTGTTAATGGGTTGTGTCAAGCTAACTATATCAGAGACCCCTTCAGGATCAAAATATCACCAACCTCTCAGATTTATTGGTAAACAAAAAATCGGCAATTCATTTGAATTTTTCATTGTGTCTCCATTCTTATAAAAAGAAAAAATCAGCCTTGACTTTCACTGGTAAAATAAATGTGCATATCACAAATGTTTAGCTTCGAACTAGAATAACACTCTTTCATTGGATATAACGTATCACGTGATTGCCGTCTAAATCATCGTAGATGGCGATAGGCAAAAACACGACAGCATGGCGGAGGCAAAATCTTTTTCATTGAATTCACCTTGCAATTTTTACATTAAGTAAACGTAATTAAGTAATATTAGAATCTATTTTAGAAGATGCTTGATACATTTAACGACGTCTTGATTCCGGTAAATTAAAACTCAGCTTTCCTGTACATTTATATTTGGTTTATTGGGGAAACATGCTTGTCAAACAAAATCTGAATGCATGATATAACTATACCTGCATGTAGTTTAAAAATTATTCAATGAAATATCAATGATATGAATTATAAAGATTTGAGGTTGTGCGAGAGTAGAGGCAACCAAAAAAACCCCATAATTTAAACCGGCAATCCTCATTTTTCATTAAAAACATTTTTTTGTCGGCTAAAAAAAATCTAAACTACAGTCATTACTCATATTTAAAGAAATTCCCCTCCAACCTTACGAGTACAAAGACCTTTCTAAAGAGAATATATTCAAGTATTGTAATATCAGCATTACTAAATTACAATAATTTCCCCTTTTCAAGAAAAAAAATGTAGAAGTGATTGTTATTTTTTAAGTTTAGGCTGCTTTAAATAAAATAACATTCATTTGTTTTTCCTCGATACATTACATAGATTATACATAGATTGTTCACAAAAACGGCAAGGCTGTTGCTGTGTGAAGTATGCCTGTATAGGAGCCAAGCCTGACAGATTGGGGATACTGAAAATGAAGGAAGATGATTAAACTGCTGTGTTCACGAAATCCTGTGATGACATAAAATCAATGTATACGTATTATATAACGGATGTTAACGATGTTTCAATATTCCACAGAAAGATGGAATTTTGGAAACTATTCCATTACAAGTATGATCGAATGCAATTTTACAACATTTTGTATCCGTATGAGACATATTTTGAATTATATGACACTGAGTACATTTTCTAAATTCCGTGCACGTTGTGCATTGCCTTTGTCTCGTGAGTCTGACCCGGGATGTATCAGATTATGCTATATGATAACGCTGTGAATTGGTTTCGAGAGTTTCTTGGTCACCACTGTAGGCTGTTGTTAGATATTGAGTGACAGTTTGTGGGATCTAACTTCAGCATTGCCACCTTGCTCTAGTGCTCGTCAACCTCTGGCAAATGTGGCGTAAATGTCACCACAATAGGCTTTATACAGTCTACTCAATTATTTGATAACCATACATTCAAAGAATCATATACTTTCCTTTATAGATAACTGTCTCAAATGACCGATCAAAAAATGACGACATTTCAAGTTAAATGAAATTGATTTAAAAGATTATACCATAACCTTTTTACATGTTTTTTATAATGGCCATTTGCAAAGATGAGTTTGCGTCAAGGTACATTTTCTCCGTCAAATCCTGCTTGCTGTTAAGATGTATGTTTGGTTTCTTTAAAAGCAAGATCAACAGTGTAAAACACAAGACCCGTAGTATCAAGATCTCTTTTTATGATCGCGTCCCACAAACTTTACGTTGGAAGATTTTAAAATGATGTAACAATCTCAGAATTTATCCAAACAACATGGGACTGTATCTTTGAAGTAGTTTTTGTGCTGTCCTGTTGTTTGGACTCGAATCGCCGAGTTTACGTAGAAGATAGTCGTGTTTTCGAGACATTCCGGGGAGGATGCAATGATACCAAGCACCTCCCGAAAAAAGCGCTCTTCTGCAATCTAAGGTGGCGATTTCAATTACAGTTAAGTTTTATTAAGTAATCCAAATGTGTACACCAGATTTCTTAACGGATTTAAGGGGCTTAATTTATCGTCTACTTCATACATTCACGGCGAGTCATTGTTGTGGGGAAAACATCCATCAGACAAGAGCTGGAATTCCAAGATCAGGGAATATGTATCATCCTGAAAGCAAAAATATATCACAGGCAAACCCCGCTATTTCCAGAAGTACCTGTTATCAGAATTTTTATTTTCAACAAAAATGAACGTTCTTTCATCAATTTACAATTATGTCAGTAGCGATTAAGAAATGGCGACGTGTGCCAGACGAGGGATGCTGGATGTCTGTTGGGTTCCGTGCTATGATATGATAGCAGCTCGCTCTGTGATCCTGGCGTGGTACTACTCGATGTTTTACACAATGAAATATTACTCCAATAAATCTTTGCTAACTAGATCCCCCAATCGTACCGATTATTGGCGCTATCGACGAGCAGACTTCCTCTAACCTGAGACTAAATGTATCCTCTGATACCTGCCAAAGGTTCGTTTATCATCTCTGTGAGAACTCTCTTAGTTTTGAGCGTGGATAATCTGCTTGGTGTAAACTTTACAATCTTATGTAATGAAGCGTTTGCCGCCTATCTAGTCAGTCAACGACAGACGACTCCCCGGTCGCTATAAATTATAAAAATGTTTCAGAGCTTCTGGGTTTTTTTTTACATTTATCCTAATTTATTTGCATGCTGTGTACTATTTATGTGTGATATTTATTTGGTTTAACTGACTTCCCTCGTGCGAGTACAACAAAATGCGTTATGAATAAATCCGTACATACTGATCCCTGAATTGAAATATCTAAACATTGTCATGTTTAAAATATAGGAATTTTTTTGTTCTTATTTTATGCATTTTATCACTAAAGAATACATAAAATATCAGTAAAATAATAAACCGCGCCTCTAATTAGGAGAAGAAGACAGAATAAAATGATGTCTTAACATATTAATTATATGACTTTACCAAAGTCATTTTGGGGAAATTATTATTATCAAATAATCTGTAATACTTGTACTTGGCCAGTTAATTAATGTTAATAAAAATACAAAAAAAACATTCAACCAAAAACTAGCAAACTGTTTCATAGAGAGAGAAACTAAACAATACATAAAATCTACTGCTAAAAAGTTATTTTACAAGATAATTTTTAATGTTTTATTCAAGGGAAAGAAGTTAATAATTTTATCTTGATAGGGAAAATGAATTAGAACAAACGTGTTTTTAATTTTTTATGAGAAAAAAAATCATCAATAACCGACTCGATACATTAATAATAAAACTTTTTTTAAAACCGGCACAGTAGTTCACAAAGACTTTTCTCTCGTTACTTACTGATATAATTCAAATTCAATAAAAGTGTAACCATTGATTTTTCTTAGCGGTGCTGATACAGTTCGGGTCAGTGACGTCATATTATCACCTCCATCGGGACAGGACCTCGGGTAACAGAACTTGTCGCCAGACCCTCAGCAGAATCGGGCACCTGTCAATCGAGGCTCCCCAGCCCCCCAATATTGCTGGTGAATGGACGTCGCAAAGGTAAAAAAAAATTAATTTTGTTTTGCGTTTCACTGAATCTTGATATGCCGAAATCACACCAAATTGAAATCAGCCGTATATGCGACAATGTTTCGCACACCTGAAAAAATGTTTAGAACCTGTTTATGCTACTAACTTTGTTTGCCATATTGCTTGTACATGAGAGTCCTTGTTATTTCAACCCCCTCTCCCCGTAGTATGGGTTAATGTGTATATCCTTCATTCTGGGACATGATGTATGTTTCCCCGTGATATGTACACGGTGAACATTAATCCAGGCCTCGCTTTCCGTGCCGAACAAGCCCGTATCGAGGAGACCTAGAGATGCCACAAACATGCTTGTATGAAGGTGAATTCAGTATTGGAGGCGTGAAAACGCTTTTTTGCGTGCAATCAGAGAATATTTTTATAAATAATTCTTGGGCACCATACAGAGCTCTTCCTAATAAAGTTACCAGAAGGTTTTTGGTAAACAACTTGAATGATCGCAATAACTAAGATTTTTTCATTAAAAGAATTTTGATTGAATTAGTCTCACTCTGCGGCACACAAAGTGTTTAAGTTTCTATATTAATTGACGATAAGGAATTCTCCGTCAGCCTTCTAATTTTATCTGATTTGTTGGAATTATATCTATAATAGAAGTACATCGGAGGTATTTAAGTAGTAATTGGGGTCAATGATGAGCAATGTCGAGTATTATCCGTTTGAACTAGAGATAAAACACGGCAGATAGAGGTTCTGTTGGTACACACTTAGATGAGCCATTCTGCCTGCTTTGTCTTATTACGACAGGGCCTCTCCAGATAACACTATAGGCGGTTCAAGTTTTTGTTTGACATCTTCCACTTTAACACCCGAGAATATTTCATGAGTTAAGATACTCTTAAACCAGATATTAAGGGTAATTTAATCTCGTTGAATGTGGCGACTTTAAATTGGAAACTTACAAACCCTTTAACGACACAAGCAAATTCAATACCACAATTTTCCTTGTGTGTGACACAACCTGAATTGTACCTCAGCAGCTCTTTGAAGCAAATCTCCACATCAAATGTGAACGGACGGCAATCTTATTTATCCTGTGATTCTCAAATTATTTGTGTCATTCCTAAAGTAATTTGAAGAAGATAATTTCCCCGCGTTCTCTTTATTTCTATGGTAACTTGATATTTGACCAATGATAATCGTCACAGTGAAACTAACAACAAATTTCTATTTATTGGCGAGAGAGAAAATTGGATATTGAAGGAATGACCATTAAGCTTTTTAACTTGATTTAATTTTCTGTGGCTAAATTGAAATAATCTAAAAAAAAAAAAAAAAAAAAAAGTATGTCATGATAAGATGGGTTTCACACCAGTGACCATTGGTGTGTCTCGGCCGGTCTCTCGGTGTCTCGAAAATTGTATTAAAGTCTTAACGTGTGTCATTATTTCCCCAAATTCATAGTAATGATTAACACAATCATTCAGAGGTGGGATGCTTTTATTTTATCAGGAAATTATTAAATGATAAGCATGCGTTAGAACATTAAACCTAAAAGCACGTATTGTGGTCTGTGAACCCAATAATTAAAGTGTGCTCAATTTAGATAAAGTTTCCTATATAATATATATTTCCGTTCTTTTGGCTTAATTTTTATTAACTCAAAGAAAACAGATTTGACAAATCAACTTCGTGAAAAGATTAAATGTTACTTTAAGAATTATTACAGCGATGTGGTAAACCCAGCAACCAGTGAGGGGCGCTGCTTTATTACACTATCGTCTTTCCTCCTAAGCGTGAGGGATTAGAGCTAATCGCCCCTGTCTTATTAACCCGGATTTCACGGGGTACTGCAAACTTTTGTCAACCATGAGAGTTAATACACAAGATAACTGAGGACGGGCTACTATGGGTGTGAAGAGATACAATTTCATTCATCTAGGAAGAATCAAGAACATGTGAAATATCGCATTCCCAATTATACCCGTGTACAGTATCTCTGTACTGATTACTTGTTTATTTTCATTGTAGGTGCGAAGTTCGACCAGGGCCAGAATTCATTTTGCGTCGTTATTATTTCCAAAGACATCATTTTAAGTTGCAGCAGTATTACTACAAAGATCCCGGATGCAAGCGCCCCGCTTATGGCGTGGTGGCTGAGGGACATTACAGACATAAGCGGCCTTCCTGGATTGTTCAGGGTGGTACAGAAACAGCTTACACTGTCCACAATGTCTCTGTCATACCATATACAAGCAATGTTGCAAGGACGTTCACGAAGAATGCCCAATTTTGCACTGAACTAGCAAATATGAATTTCAGTACGTTCAGAAAAACGAAAATTTTAAATTTCCCGCCATATGCAAAAAATTCGCACGACGCATCAAGGGACTTTGATTGTAGTTTTGTATTTAACCTTACATTCCATGAACTACAACTGATTCGCCTAGAAATACAAAACCACCATGTGTATAGTTCAATCAAGTATTTCAGAGTGGTAAAAGCCAAGAGGGCGCGAACAGAGAAACTACTATTTCTAGGAGACATTCATACAGACGTCAAACAGCGCGCCTCCTACCGACCAACAGCATACCAGACGGCACTAAGGCCGGTTTTTGTAAGTATTTTAAAAAGTACAGAAAGCTCAATACGGTTATGATAAATTAAAAAACTAAAAAAAAAATATTATTATTAATTTAAATAACATTTTCTTTAAAATTTTCTCAAGATGGTACGAATCTAAAAAATATAAATTAGTTTTCCAGTAGATGGTATTTGATTAAAAATAGCATTTTTTAGTAACGTATAGTGCTTGATGACTAAAAAATGGAATTGGTTTACTCTTCTCCATTTTTTCGTCCGCTTTTCTTCAATGTTTCAAAAAGCGCAAGGATCTGGTAAGATCTCATTGTTTATAAAGGTTAAAACAAATCCAGTCACATTACATACATGTAAAACACATACTCGTTATATCAAACTAAAAGAAGCGGTTTTTTGGGAGGGGTGGTAAGACGAATAACTTACCAGACAGGGCTTCATATAGGTGACAAAAAAATAAAAGACTTCGAATTTCAATTACTAAGTATATACTAGACTAAGTATAAACGTGCAACTTTACACACAAGTCCAATAAATATGGACTGACAAAGGGCATTCTAACTAACTATTCAGCACATTGTTTCGATGCAATTCATCAAAGTTTACAACTTAGACGAATATTTTTAAAAATGATTGTTGTGTCTTTAAATATTTTTATGAACATTTTTCTGGGGGAAAGGCAATCGAATGGGTTACTAAGGTCGCACCTTCGTTTGTAATAACTACCTGTGTGTCCATTTGTTATCGGGTCAAACTATAAACTGAATATTAAAGCTGACGTGAACATCACTTCCCCCAGGAATAAAGACAGATTGGGATGTTATACCTATGTCAGTGCCAGGCCAAGCACCCGTGTGCAGAGTGCTCTAATGAAAGTTCCTTGGTGGTCAGGCTTCTAGAACACCCACTCCGCGATAAGAACTCCACAAATTAGTTTCTCACATTAGGGGCTTTTGTAATCGATACAATAAAATTCTGTCGACCCCAATTAGACGGCTAATTTGAGGAAATGTAATTTCTACGGTTAATGGGTATGTTAAGGTGGATCAAATCAAATTATCATTGTCAAATTGATTGTCTGGACTTCATCTAATCCTATTTGTTAGGTGGGGTGTAATGGATCATCTAGATCTTTACAGTGTTTACTCTCAAATGTCAATGCAATATCATATTTTAAAATTAGTGCTTGCAGTCCATGCAATGAGTATTCATAAAACAGAAATTTAAAAATTGTTCACTTCCTGTAGTCAAAATACAGCTTTAATGGTAACTCGTGTCTTTTTCAGACGAGAAAATGTCATGTATGCAGTCTGATCGCAAATTCGCACGACTTTCTACCTCCTCAACTGAAGAACGGTCGGAATACTGCCCTTGACCTTACCGGAGAATGGGTCAGCCGAAGATGTGAGACGAGACAATACGGGCAGTTTCTCACCAGACATCTGAGTTTTTATCCTGATGGAAGTTCTTGGAGTGGACAATACGATTTCTACAGAGACCCATTGTGCTTGAATCCATCATTTACTTTAAAAGTCAAGGGCATGTACTCGATCAAAGCAGACTCCAAGTCAATCGTTGGAGCAAAAAACTGTAATTTTCGAATACATAATCTTAAAGTTAAGCCAATGTCCCAACTGATCACACAAAATCTAAACATATTTGGAGGTCAAGGCTGTGGAAGACCGAATTCCTGGGAAACCTTCGAGGAACAGGATGTGACGTCAACCGGAGGATGTAGCACTCTAGGAATCAATCTTCCATCAGTGGAGCACGAACTTTTGAAAATAGAAAAAAGTCATAACAAAAAGCTTCTATTTATAGGACAGCGACCAACAGATCAGGGTGTTCGTCCGGTGGGTGAATTACCAACATCCTTCCAAGAACCTTTACTTCAATGTACCAATGCCCAAGATCCACCCAAGAAAACAAAGTTCATAACGAAATACAAACTACCTTACTTCCAAAAGCTAGAGTCGCTAGAAAGCTCATCAGCAAACAACATTCATTTTGTGGCGTATCGTTTGTTCTCACTTGTTGTCAGTTTCTTTATCGTCAGAATATTATGATTGGAAATCATCCATCAAGATTTCGGTCAAGGTCTGCGACGAGACCGAGTTAATGAGTAACAGTTCATTTGACAATGAAAATCACAGCTCGGAATCAGGGCGATCTAGCGTTATTAGATTGCTGCTGCGCGCCGAAATCAAAAGGTAAATGGGACTTACAAAAGTGCGCCCCCGCCACAGTATCAGCACGTTAACGTCTGCGTAAAACAAAGGATACAGACGATCAAATTAGGCACACAGAAGAAAACCAAAACAAGACGCGGAATTTAACGTCTGCAGTATTGACACATGTTCCATCACCATTAAATTCTCCCCATTTCTTACAGTTGTTCGGACGTTTGTTGTAGAACTTTGTCATATTGCCCTATAGTTGGCTATGTATGCCGGAACCTTGTCATATTGCCCTACAGTTGTCTATGTTGTCGGGACGGATAATCTGTTCGGTGTCTTCCTTTCTTTACGGGTAATCTAGGGCAGTTTTTGTGAACATTTTTCTCATTGCATTTTTCAATGAAATAAAAATAATTTTAAAATCATATCTTATTTTATTCCAACAATCGGGATACCTGCATGTTTTTTTTTAAGTTTTGTTATTATGAAATATTTACATTTTCCAGTGTCTTTGCCTGTGATATCACTACATATCGGTTTTGTACTACATAACCCATAACTTCAAATGACGTTTAAATGGGGCGCCATTGAAATTATCACCTCATAATACTCAAATAATGATTCCTTATTCCTTAAATATAAACGTTTTAAGAATTGACGCATTTTATTTGATTTCAGAAATAAACATTTCTTGTAAATTAATATGTCGCTATTTTTTTTTAAACTATGATATTTTAACATACTTCATGTACAAATACCCATTTTATATGTGAATCTTTTACAATGAATTTTCAAAATTCAAAACTCATGAAGACTCGGCATATCATATTTAACCATGTTTAAAGTTTTTATTTGGTTTAATAAACTAAAATACCCGACATTATTCATTTATACTGTGGAATCATTTTTATTCGCGGGGGTCAATGTTCACGAGTGGGTAGCAAAATTTTTTCTTGGTTCGTGAGGACGTAATTTCGTTGATACCAGGAAGTTCGGGATAATTTTAATGAATATTAAACAAATGCTTGTATACTAGTGTACGTTCGGGATGTAAATTTGTTGGCAAGGGTTACCCACGAAAGCAACGAACATTGGTTTGCCAAGAACAATGATGATTTCACAGTATTTACATTTTCCAGTGTCTTTGTCTGTGATACACTACCTATCGATTTTATACTATATAACCCATAACTTCGAATGACGTATAATTGGGGCGCCATCGAGGATTGCTAATTGGTATTTAAGGTATCCGATCCATAATACCCTCAGATTCAATGAATCTGAGTGCACAACAGATATGTATGGGCTTAATACTCAGTATACTTGGACATAATTTTCCTATTTAAGTATCAATATGTAAGAGTGGAATGTCTCCTAATTAATGACCTTTTCTTTTTTTTTGAAGAGTTGACCCCTTTTGCTTTTATTCTAAAACAAATCTACACGGTATAAAATTTATTTTCAATAGTTTTTGTATTCCTAATGATAAAATACATCTTTCCACCAAAGCATTTTTTGATATTCCCAGTAATTACTTTTTTATTTTAGAAATGTGCTTGTCTCCATATACCTTAATGCAATCTTCAATAATAATATTTTTGAAAATTTCTCTCGGTAAATCATTTTCTACTCGAAAATGCTTTAAATAAATATCAAAGTATAAAATACATGATGGATATTCAAGGTTGTAAAAATTTGGTCCTAATATGGATCGGATACCTTAAATATTTAATCGTACAATGGCTGAAAATTGTATCAATATAACTTATATAAGTAATAAGGAATCATTCTTTGAATATTATGAGGTGATAATTTCGGTCGGGGTATGATGAAATCTATCATAAAGCCCTTCGGGCTTTATTGGATTATATATATATATATATATATATATATATATATATATATATATATATATATATATATATATATATATATATGCCCCGACCGAAATTATCACCTTATGAGGTGATAATTTCGGTCGGGCCTTATTGGATTTGATCATGCCCCGACCAAAAGAAGGTGTTGCAAAACAGATGGACTATTCCCTAACGTGCAAAGTACCTTTAAATATCCGTCTCGCCTGAGAGTCACATCTAAATGTAGACACATTATGTAGACGACTATATTTACATAGCAGGTTTGTTCTGTACGGAGGCAAAATATACAAACATTTTACGCGCATTTCTATCGAACACGGCAGCCACCAAATACAGTTAGAAAGATAGCCATATACATGTTTCCTGTATTCGAATGTTAACATATCTCAATTTGATATCTACTGTCCAGCGTGTTTAAAATATCATTCTCGAGATACATTAATAAATCTCATTCTGGCTCTTCAAAACCGTCAGAGTTGTAATAATATTCATCCTATGTTTCTATAGTATCTAAATAAACGCTAAGTCTAGTAAAAAAAAAATACAAATTTTTCCGTACATATTTTCACTTTCTACAATGATTTTGTGTGCTTTTAACAACCTGTACATGTATCTTTGAAATCAGCATACCCGTTTATTTCATAAAAAGGGTGAAAAATCAACTTTCTTCATTGATGCATACTAAGTACATTGTTTTAAAAACTCTTGTTCAGAAGAAAATGTTTTTCAAGTTTATAGCGGGGACTTCGCACAGTAATGTTGAAAAAAAAATAAGCAGGCTTGCAAAATATTACATTAACAAGAGTTTAAATAACTTTATTCTGACATTCTTAAATTATCTCTATACATTACCTTTCCATGCGATTAAAAGAAATAATTTTTTTTTTAATTCGAACTTTTTTGGGATTCGAACCCAGTCAAAAGTATAGACACGGTTTGAGTCTATTCTAACTGCATTACCACTCGACTAATCAAGACATGATTTAATGAGGGAAATTTTAATACGTCGTTTTTAGATTTCAAAGGTATTAATGATTTTTTCCAAAAGTCAGATTTATTAAGAATATGCCTCTTTGAAACAAAAATCGGAAATGGCAGTTTTCAAGAAATTGCCTTACTCTAAACGTAAAGATTAAATCAATTTTGTTTCAAGGAGACATTTTTTCACAATGATGAGGATTCCCCTTTTATATAGCGTGAATTCTGCCATATTTGTCTGTGTAACCATTTTCAAATTTATTTCATGGTCTTAAATAAGTTAGTACAAACTTTCCAAATAAAATTCTACCCTGCTTTATGTACAACGTTGTATGAAAAAAAGATTTACATCGAATTCTGTAACTTTGATTTTTCTATTTTATCTATTTATTATTTTCTAGGGAAAATTAGCATAGAAACTGCAACACCTTCTTTTCACTTCATAATACTCATAGAATGAATTCCTTTTTCCTTATTTATATTCTAAATGCCGCGATAGGTCTCCGATTTACAATGGACTAATAAATAGCGAACATCATATAAACGGCTAAAATATGGCTGTACATGTATTTTCACAGAAAATAAAAAACTTCTATACGATTGCGATTTATTTCAATACTACGCGGGATATATATTTGGACATGTTTTGCGCTGTTTTAGGAGAAAGTGGAACATGTTTTTATCTAATGATAATGGTTACATGCATATATCGCTCTCAATAGTTCGCTTAGATATGTATTTCATCTTCTCTCTTTTAAATATGTCTATACCGAATCGAGTCACGATTTTCCCCTGGTGTCCGGCTACTTCGATTCAGCTTATTACATTCTTTGGTTCTGGTATGTATGTGTCACTCAAACGAGATGTTTTCTGTGGCTCAAAGAAATTCATAAAACAAACTTTGTCTCAGATTAGAGAATTACACAGCACATTTATTGTCCGACAACAGGAAATGCTCACATCTACAAACTTATCTTCAAACGGTTCATTCCGAGCTTTAAAATTCAATACGGCGTGAGTAATTATAACTGACGGGCGACTCCAATTAAAATTGTGTCATAAGCCAAAATATATTGGATGAAAAGATTGCTGAAATATTTAACGACAGAAGAACAATTAATGGCAGATATTAAAGGAGGTTGTAATCCGCGCTGACAGATACACAAACCCTAGAACAGAGTGACATGTATACATCTAGTTCTATCACAGATAAGGCGGGCGCCCCTCGCTGCCATTGAATGCAGGGATCAGATGATCCGGACGCATACAGACCCAAGTCAGAGTGGTATTGACGGCCGGTCGGGATGTCTTGTACTTCTATTGTTACTGCAAAGTGTCTCGAAGACTTCGATGCCTCGTTCCTCAATAACAAAATTCATCCATGACCTGACTATTGCGATGCTCATTTCAGACTTTTTTTCGAGTTCATTTACACGCGATTTCTTCTAGTACGCAAACGAATACAATTTTATTGTAATAAATTTTTATTACACACTTTCTAAATACAAAATTCATGGGTTTTTTTTACACAGGCACATGATGTTATATATGAAATAATTTATATACCCTCTACGTAACACACATTGTGTACTATAAGGTAGAGGGTATAGGTCCATATTTTTTACAATGAGAAAAAATATAACGCCAGGTGTCTGGGATTTTTTTCATCAATTTTTTTATCAATGTTACACGCATGCAAAGTTGTTCATTCATCGACACACTAATGCACGCCACGGAGAGACAAAGATACAATGTAACAGAAGGAGCGCATGCCCTAAGACTTCCCAAAACGTTCGATCAAAGCGTACATTTATAATCCTTCTTCTTTTTCTTTTAAAACTTTTGTTTTCGGACTTTTTTCATGATCCACTTGAATTACATAAAATGATTTTGATACATTACCGGAAATACTAGTATACTCTCTCTCTCTCTCTCTCTCTCTCTCTCTCTCTCTCTCTCTCTCTCTTAAGAAGCAAGAAATGCGGGGGTACATGTATATGGAATTTTTAAATCAATTTTGACAATTCCCTGTACCATGTGTTAATGTCAGGCGCAGCGTTGTAATTTTTTCTATCGTTAACCCTTTTACATTTTCAACCTCTAGATTTGCGCATGACTAACATTTGAACTAACGATTTTTTCGACACTATACCAATTTTATTTATAATCCGATTGATGTTGTTTAGTATAAAACATTTTAATTTTTGCAGGAAAAATTGAAGATGTATATACCGTCACTGATTTTTGTTTTAATCAATGCATTACAGCACAAACCAGAGCTGAATATGTACATCATTGTATCAAATATGGCACTGATAGTTCGTACTTATCTGAATATGTACATCATTGTATCAAATATGGCACCGATAGTTCGTACTTATCTGAATATGTACATCATTGTATCAAATATGGCACCGATAGTTCGGTCTTATCTGAATATGTACATCATTGTATCAAATATGGCACCGATAGTTCGGTCTTATCTGAATATGTACATCATTGTATCAAATATGGCACCGATAGTCCGTACTTATCTGCATATGTACATCATTGTATCAAATATGGCACCGATAGTTTGTACTTATCTGAATATGTACATCATTGTACCAAATATGGCACCGATAGTTCGTACTTATCTGAATATGTACATCATTGTACCAAATATGGCACCGATAGTTCATGGTTCGTACTTATCTGAATATGTACATCATTGTACCAAATATGGCACCGATAGTTCGTACTTATCTGAATATGTACATCATTGTATCAAATATGGCACTGCTAGTTCGTAGTTATCCCTGAAGCAGAATGAGACCACAATTAATTAGGACTCCAAAATTTTAGACAGCAAGATAACTGCACAAGTACAGCATTATCAGCTTGTTCATACTGGATTCTGGGGTTATAGAGAGGTAAATTTTCGTGGAAACATCGAAAGATCGAAGCTGATTAATCTGCTGCACAATACAATCTTATTTTGTTTAATGTCCTAATCTGGAGCACACAAACAACAAGAAAGATAACTCTTGCATTGTTTTAATGATATGAATTTTACTGAATGGAAAGTGGAAAAATCTGTTTTCATGAACAGTCCATGCATACAGATAATCAAATATTTCATTTCTATATTACTCTTTAACTGTAAATATCAATTACCCAGTATTGGTACCCATTGAATACCTGTCCTTCCAAATGATATTTGTCACAACAAACAAAATCTGAAAACTTACATGTATATCCAATGATGAAATCTTACTTAGTACAGTCTGTATGTTAGGGAAAGTTTATGAATTTTTTTAATCAATTTGTACACGAAAAAATAGGTCATTAAAACTGTTACATGTCAGAAAGGTTTGGATTCCCATTCAATGGAGGCAGTTTGAATTAAGCGGTCTCTTGTTACAGACACAAACAAACATACAAACAGTCCTATCCAGTGTTTTTAACATTGATGCCAGCTTTCACTTGGCTATTGTTGTCCACAACTTTAAGGCACTGGTCAGCAAACTCCAGAAATATGGGTTCCTTCATAGCCCTTTCCATGTCTTTTGCTGGTGAGGGTGAGGACACAAGGTTGGTCATCAGGGAGCGGAGATGGGGGTTCTCCAGGGTTACCAGAAGGTCAGGGTTCTCCCCTAAACATAAACCAAACTGGTCAATTACATTTTTATTTCATTTTTATTCAAGACCTAACCAGTCCAAAAGAATAAAACAAGAGGCCCATGGGCCACATCGCTCACCTGAGGAACAATAGGTATGATAAAATCAGCTTAATGGAGTCATAATGCAAACAATCTGGACAATGTACAATAATACATGTAGATCCTGTATAAATAAAATCCATTTTCCCCCTGGATATTCTTATGTTTTTAATCATTAGTCCCTTTTCTAACAGGATGATTTTATAGTCATATCACATGTTGAGTATTGCAGTTCTCAAAAACATCCTTAACAATTGTTCATATATGGGATATCAAGCTAGATCAAACTCTGAACCTTCTTGTGAGGCGAAAGAATTGTCCTGGAGCCAAAGTCTTAACAATTATAAAGAATCATCTGGCTGATTAGTTTCTGAGAAGAAGATTTTTAAAGATTTACTCTTTATATTCCTATGTAAAACTTTAACACCCCCCCCCCCCCCCCAATGTGGCCCAACCCTACCCTTGGGGGTCATGATTTTCACAACTTTGAATCTACACTACCTGAGGATGCTTCCACACAAGTTTCAGCTTTCCTGGCTGATTAGTTTCTGAGAAGAAGATTTTTAAAGATTTACTCTATATATTCCTCTGTAAAACTTCGACCCCCCCCCCCCCATTGTTGCCCCACCCTACATCCAGGAGTCATGATTTTCACATCTTTGAATCTACACTTGTTGAGGATGCTTTAAAACAAGTTTGAGCTTTCCTGGCTGATTTGATTCTGAGAAGAAGATTTTTAAAGATTTACTCTATATATTCCTATGTAAAACTTCGACCCCCCATTGTGGCCCCACCCTACCCCGGGGGGTCATGGATTTGAATCTTTGAATCTTTGAATCTACACTACCTGAGGATGCTTCCACACAAGTTTCAGCTTTCCTGGCTTTCTGGTTCTTGAGAAGAAGATTTTTGAAAATTTCTTGAAATTTTTCATTAATTTCTAATTATCTCCCCTTGAAAACGGGTGTGGCCCTTAATTTTCACATCTTTGAATCCCCTTTGCCTAAGGATAATTTGTGCCTAGTTTGGTTGAAATTGGCCCAGTAGTTCTTGAGAAGATGTTGAAAATGTAAAAAGTTTACGGACAGACGGACGACAGACAAAATGTGATCAGAATAGCTCACTTGAGCTTTCAGCTCAGGTGAGCTAAAAATGAACATATATGATAAGATGGTTTCTATAGTCTGTCCTAGCCTCCTAGGTTACTGTTTCTGTAAGTTTTCATGCTTTGCAACGAAAACAATCATAGATTTTACTCAGAGAAATCCACAAAAACTATGATTGATTGAATGAACAATTTAAAAAAATGTACTGCATAAATATCTCGGGAAAGAGTATAATTACTTTGCAAAACTTGGTCATTAATGCATTTTTTGAAAGATTTAAAAATGAATAAATATAACTCAGTTTACTTACGCAAACACTGAAATGTCTCAGGCAAAACTCTGTCTTCTGTTTCTTCAATACCTAAGTCTGGTATATTTGTCAGCAATTCTTGTGATTCTGATAGACAAAAAGCCATTTACCTCCATGATAAACAAATCTTTCAACATACATGATATACAATATGTACAATTTATATTTTCTGACGCTGAAAAATACAATGAGATAGGTGGCTTCAGTTTTGTGAATTACATGTATTTCTTTTTTGTCAGTATTCTCTAAAATATTTGTAAGAAAATATAAACACGTTTTAATCTGAAGGGTCATAAAATCTTTCAAGCCTAGCTGTAGTCTATAAAATATCAAATGCATGCTGTAAACATAAAAATAACTTTAATTTTTTTACCTGTGGCATTTATTATTGTGTTGTCTGTTTTGGAAAGCTTCTGATGGCAGTCATTTTCTTCATTAAAAAAGTTCTCCTTTATTCATTCATTCAATTATAATCTTACAGCTGATCAAAGATAAGCTTTTTTTTATTCAGATCAAAGGCTAATGCAGTAAACCGTTAAGAAAAATTTATTCATTTTCTTTAAAAAAAATATAATGAAAATTTTATAATCAGACAACAAATCTTTGGAAACACAGTACTAGTATTCTGAGAATAAGTACATGTAAGTAATTGTGTTGTTAAATTATATTACCTTATATTATTATGGTTAAACATTTATTCTTAATTTCGATTTCATCTCTGTATAATATATTAATAATAATAATTTATGAGATACGTATAAAACCTACCTTTATGGCTCTTGAAACAGCTGACAGAACAACTTTTAAAAAAAAAAGGTTAGAAATCACCTAACGAGTAACGATATAGGACAATTAGCACAAATATATGTAGTTCTAATCAGATTATTTTGAATTGTAAAGTAACTGTTTATCGATATAAAATGTCACTCCAGTACTTACTACTTTATGACACATTTCGGACACTTGTATTTTGATATTTGGTTCTTGCAGATTTCACACACTTGTTTCTCTTTACTGGCCATGTTACTTTCGATTTGATATTATTATAGACAAGTTGTACATTGAACTGTTCAACATGTTCGTGACAAGAAATTATCAATAGGATAATTATGTTAATATTCCATATACTGTCATTTTTTTTTAATAAAATCATTTCATATAGAAATTAGGGGAGAGAAAATGGGACGTGATTTGTTTTCTGGCCGAATATTTTAAGAACAAGTTAAAGTAGTCCCTTTCGCTTTCCTTTTTACGTTGGTGTTGTTGTTATGGTTGTAGAAAGATTTGCTTTCATTCGGTTGTTATTAAAACTATGATATAAATCTATATTTATTAGTTGGTTTTTGTTTTTAAAGGTTAGTATCGCACATTGTGGTTAATGACGAAATATCGAGAAACATCTCCAGACGCACTTTCATAATATTGTGCAATGACACTGGTTAATACCGGTACATAAAAACATGTATGGCAGATACTGGATATTTCATGGAAAGCAAACCATTTACCACTAAAGTCATTAAGCTTTTCTGTGTTAAGGAATGAGTAATAGAATTCGCTGTTTTTCTAAAGGTGGTCATAAAATGGATAAAGATAACAAGGGCAAGAAGTCGGAGAAAGATGAACGCCTCTCTAAGCGCTTGTGTTATGTGCTGAGATATGGAGCTGTGAAGGAAGGACTCACGTTGTATGAAGGAGGTAATGTAATTATCATTAAAAATTCAATCCACAGGCATAAGCATGGGAGAAAACACACCAAAAGTCAAAAAATATTTTATATTGAATTATAGTCATTATTGAGCATCTCCTTGCAAACATATCACAAATGTTTTCTAATGAGTAGAATCTGAAGATTAATTTGTTGGGAAGATAAAAAGATATTTATGTGTTTAATTTGTACCTAGCATTCGTGGACCTTGATCAGCTTCTTGAGCTTCCCCTCATGCGACATCACACAAGACAGGAGGTCATTGAGGAAGCAGACATTTCACTGTCACACAGAGGAGCGAAGAGGTTTGAAACGAAGAAAGAAAATGGAAAATTATTAATCAGAGCATGTTTCTGCAGACACTTTGAAGAGGTAAAAATGAAAATCTAAACATTTTTCACTTCAGTAAAGAATAAAACCAGTCTTACACATTGCTCATGAATTAAATTTAAATTCTAGAACCCCTATCATGAGGGATCTAATGTACCAAAACTATCAGAGGCCTGTATTCAGTTTGTGTGTACAAATCTTCAAGAGTATGATCTGGAGGATTTTCCAGATGAGCATCTTATCAGGTAAGACAAGAGATTCCAGAAAGTATTAGATACCTCTTTTATAAAACGTGTCCCCTAATAAGACCTATACTTAGCCTACATCTAAGTTCAAATACATGTACCTTCACATTTATCTTGCAAGAGGGTATCTCTTTTTATGATGATTTCCAACTCTTGTAGTAAAATGATTCAGAAGATGAAAAGACAGAGCAAGTTAAACAATGCAGCTCTGAGACAGCTCTTGGTTCCAGTTCTGGAACATCTGGATCTGTCAGGAGTCTACATTACTGACAGCACTCTGAAACTGGTGTGGAGAAACTGTTCAAACCTGCGAGTCCTCAGTTTGAAGGATTGTGGGTACATCATGACCGACAGCATAATGGAACAGCTGGTCAAGGTAAAGTGAGAGGATTATTTAAGTTACCTGTATATAAAAGCAAAATTGTCAACTTAGCTTCCACCATGCAAGTTTTGTTTGGGATTATTGAATTGGACTATTAACTTGGAAAGGTTGATTGGAGAGAGTCAATTTTGTCCAAGTAACACAAAACACAGCTTCTGGTATTACCGTAAATGAATTATTTACACTCTGAATTTAATAAAGAGAATTATTTATGTTTTTAAAAACTATTATCCATTCCTAATTGTTTCTCTTTCAGAAACTGCCTCATCTTGAGTCATTGAATCTGTGTGCGTGTAAACATCTGACGGACAGATCAGCATGGGCCCTGTCTAAACACGCCCATAACCTCAAAGAACTCAATCTCAGTTGGATTACGACAATTTCCGAGACATCAATCATCGACATTATGACGAACTGTTCACAGCTCGTGTTTCTAGATATTTATGATCATCGAATATCACAGGACAGCAGAAGAATCATAGCTGACATTGCAAGAGAGCGGAAAATGAAAATTGTACTTAAAGGTATAACAGACAATGACATAGCCCCAGAAAACCCATGCTCTCTACTGCCAAATTTTGGAAAGGTCTGGTAAAATGTTTTCAACCATGTTTCTTGGCCTTGCATATCATGGTCTCTTCATCTGAAAATCTGTGCTCTGCTGCAAGAGTTCAAAAGCAAATGCTACATTATGGCATCTCAAGGCCTTAAATCACACTCAGGTACAAATGTATAAGTTTTTGTTGTAGTCATTCTGTGATATGTGTAAATAAGTTTTTGTTGTAGTCATTCTGTGATACATTGCCCCTTGTCTTTCAATTTAATTCATGAACTTAAAATTAGTGTGCAAAAAAATATTTTAAAATTGTAATTAATACATGAATATATATACTGTGTGTGTGTGCATGTGCGTGTGTGATTTCATTTGAAATTGCTGAGATGTTGATTTTATGATTGAGACACATATTTGTTTATCTGTGTATGTTATCCTGTATGGCTAATGAAAAAATTATATCAGTTTAACTTAAAAAAAAAATTTCATTTTTATTTTTTTTACTTTTTATTGTCAACAGTAACAAGAAAAGGGTATTGCCCTCAACGATGATGGATCAGCAAAGTTTTAGGTGACCAGTAACTTCATTAACCAACTTTTCTGGGCCTGAAATTTAAAACAGATACCAGTATTAGAAAATAGAACAAAAAGCATAGCAATCTGATGTTTTGAAGGCATTCAAGTATGTCACAAGAAGAAAAATAATTTAAATTTTGTGGCATATTCTGTATAGCTTTAAAAAGCAGGAATATTTTGTACTCTGAAGTACTGGTTCATGTATGGTAGTTAAATCTAAATATTAATAAATACCGGTACTGCAAATTAACTTCTGTTTGCAAAAACTTTATTTCGTTATTTAACAGTGATATACTATTTGGACAAATGCATGTCATTTTTTGCCATGAACTAACGTACATTATAGATAATCTTCCACAAATACAAGAAAGAGAAAAAAAATTGCATGAATACTGTTTATGATGACAAACTTTTTCATAAACCTCAAATTTATTAGCTGCTGCACATAAAAGGTTTGCATGAGTATTTCTAAAGTACATGTAACAGGTCGGGTACACTATCTTATATGGATAGCATTATTTAACACGTGACAGCTAGTATTTTCGGCAAACAGATTCTCCAATCCAGTGAATGAGTTGCAATGCATGACGGTCTATAACGTGTTTACGATTCAACAAACGCACCTGGTATTTGTCTGTTTTATACACAATATTTAATTGCCTGACGGAATGTTTGTACATCTTGATTTTTACTTTAGAAGGTAAAAAAGGAAAGATTATGTACCATTAACTTTGCTCCATGCTCACATTAAAAAATACTGTTGTTTTAGTTGATTAATTGTTGCATCAAAAATGATCAGTATCAAAAGACTGACAAACAAACACATACAAGTACAAACATATTTTGATAAGAAAAAAACATCACATTTGTGTATTGGTGACTTTATCATTGTGCACTAGAAATAAATACAGGTAACTGTACATTTTTAACATACGTGAACAGCCACGGTAGTAGAAATGCACAAATATACAAACGCAGAAGCGCAAGCTATATGCAGCATAAAGTAGTTTGTCCGTTAAGCATTCTGATGAATGTCCCTGAAGAAAATATCAACGCGCGTTCTACTAATGTTGTCCCAAATATGGGGTATCACGTGAAAAAAACAGTACCCACTGCTTTTAATTCAATAGGACGTACCTCTCTTTTGAACATTGACAATGGGGTATTTAAATAGGTTGATTTAAGTCCTCATATGCAATATTTTTTAAATGTGAGCATAGAAATTGGAGTTCAGACATAATTGTCCATATTACTTTCATAAATTCTGAAAAATCATTCAAAATGAGTTTCCAAAGGACAATTCAAAATGGTATATATTTTCAATACGCTTTGTATATACTGAAACTTGTAGTAGCCTACAATGCCTTGCAACTCATTTACCTGATTGGTTTGTTGATAAAAGTAAACAGATGCCTAATTTAGTATGCAAATTTATGCCGACGTCACAAAATATAGTGGTCTCGACCTGTGTAATAATGTGAGAGATTTCAATACTTTAATTTTTTAAAAACAAATTAACATTAAGAAATTTTACCTGGTCCAACTCCCAAGACAGTTTTGGATCCAGGAGCAATCTGTGTGCGCCCTGCATCTCGTATCAGACTGCCATTCAGTCCCAGGGAGCGGGCTTTTTTGCATAAATCCAATCTAAAACAATGAATCAAAATAAATTTGATACACAACCATGGATTTGTTAGATATTGTACATGCATGGCAAAGCATTGATTGAAAGTGTTAATTACTTACAGATCTTGTTCCGAATCTGTCTTGACTACGACCTTTGGTTGACCTGTCATCTTCCATTTGTTGTACATTTCTGGGTTATTCCTGGCCACAAACTCTGCAGCATGCACTGCAGCATGACAGCACTAAAATAAACAAAAGTATAAGCTTTGGCACCCCCACCACCAATTTAATAACCTCAATATATTTCTCGGACTAAATCAGGGAACCAATATTGCTATTGTAATAGGAAAGGAGGAATATATATTGAAAACATATGGCTGGACCGGGAATCGAACCCGGGACCCCTGCAACTCTAGCCAGGAGCTCTACCACTGAGCTATCCAGGCCGATATCCACATTCCATATAGCCCCAACTACTACATTCCTCCCTCCTTAAATGATCTTCGCCCTCAAAGATCACCCCAGGTTCTTCCCCTGGCAGTTAACCTGTCAGTTCCAGGGGCAGGTCATGGCACCAAATGTAATAGGAAAGGAGGAACATTGAAAACATATGGCTGGATCGGGAATCGAACCAGGGACCCCTGCAACTCTAGTCAGGAGCTCTACCACTGAGCTATCCAGGCCAATATCCACGGTCCATATAGCCCCAACTACTACACTTTCCTCAAAGTCTTGGCTTTCTATGTACTGGGGTTTTTTTTTGTATTTTTGTACTGTAAATTTTTAAAGAGCTGTCAATCAAAGAGATGTCAAGATATTATCCATGTGCCGTCACATTCATAATGCTGTTCATAAAATATCATTGTCTGTATTGAAGTGTCGAGTTTGTTGCTCTAAAAATTCAATTACCTGTGCAGCCATCTTCCCTTTTCCCATTTTGAGGTCAGTCCGCATAACCAATACCAGTTTATATTCTCCATTGTCTGATAATAGGGGTCCATTCTAAAAATCAAACATATTGATTGCATTTCATCATGGACGTTTTATACCGATTAAAACAATGAATAATATTTACGTATTAATTATATATCAAAAGTATCATATTATGATGTTATGTCATTATGTGATGGTTATTCTTAACAAAATTGTTAAGCTTTACGTCTATCAAATTCACGTCTGGATAGGGTATCCTCCTCAAGAAGCGTCCTCTGATGAACCAACCCACAACGAACCCGAGGCCTACACCTATCGACACTGCCACGCCCACGTCTTTACGATCCATAGCGGTTTTACATACCCACGAGCTTGCTTTCGTTGAACAGTAAACAAAGCCCGAGTTTCCTCAATTGTTTTGATTTTCTGCACGTGGTTGCTAGATAAGATGTACGCAAAAAATTCGATTATTTGTTACAACACAGGACGACTCTATTTTCCGTTGTACACGTGCCAACAAAGCACTTAGCACCTGAAGGGGAAAACAGAGGGGCATTTTCCTCGTAGGAAACATTTTCCTGATATATTTTGATACCAAAAAAATGAATGGTCATGGAGTTGCCACCACATGCACTGGCGTCGGAAGCAAATTGAAAGTGGGGGGGCTAGACTAATCCTCTGAAATATTGAGAAAAAAGTAATTCCCAAAATCATGGAAATCCTAATCCATGGGGGGGGGGGGGGGGTATACCTATATTTCCCGTAAAAAAAAATAACCCAACAATTTTTTTTCCCAAAATCATGAAATTCCTAATCCGTGGGGGGGGGGGGGGGGGGGGGGGGGGGGGGGTAGTATGCTTCTGAATCCAACTTTTCAATCTTTCAAGGTAAATTTAGAAACAATAATCTTTCCTGCGAGAAAAAGTGGGGGGGGGGGGGGGGCTGAACCCTCTATTATGCTATGTTTCTAATGGTAAGGTATAAATTTGCAAAAAAAGTGGGGGGGGGGGGCTAAGCGCCCCCCCCCCCTAGCCCCCCCCGGTTCCGACGCCTATGACATGTATAAAATTGAAAAGAATAGAAAATTTTAAAAAAGTGAAATCGAAGCCAGTTATAGTACTCTGTCTGTCTGTCTGTCTGCCTCCTCTCTCTCTCTCTCTCTCTCTCTCTCTCTCTCTCTCTCTCTCTCTCTCTCTCTCTCGGTTTTTTCTTCTTTAATTGCGCGTTCGTTCCTAAACTGGGTGCATGTGTTTGTGTTGGCGCCAAAATATACAACAGTTAAAGGTTGGTCACTTGATCAAATCAAGTGGAGCCCGAAGGGAAGTTCATATCCCAAACTTAAGTTTACATGTAAAATTACGTTTTTGAAATGCAAACGATAAGTGCGTGCAGTGTGACATCACGCATTAAAAAGCATTGCGAATAATTGGCCACATAAATATATTCTAATTTTTTAAATCCAAACCAAAAACCAGTGTCATTAGATTTGAAAGGGTTGAAAATTCTCAATGCTGAAACATTGTTCCGACCTTTTCTTCTCTGATTAAATTAAGAGTCAAGCCTTCTTTGTGAAGTGAAGCATGCAACTGTGATGGTTCAGATTGGAATTCTGTGCTGACAATATTATACATGAATTCTGTATTAATTATCGACGAAAGCGCATATTGTTTAAATTGTAATTTAGTTAATCAATTCTTTTTAGATAAATATATTATTTGTTCAAATTTTAATGCATGGAGTGTATTTATAGAACTTCTACCCACTCCCCGCTTTCGATGGGTCGTGCGGATATCGTAAAAGGTCGTATCAAGACATTTAATGTTTTGTTTCTCATATTTATGGCACGCCAAATTCACAAAAATGAGCTAAACATGGTTTCACAGTCGATAAACTAGGTTTATCGACTGTTAACTATAGTTTACGGATCGTAAACTATAGCTATAGTTTACGGATCGTAAACTATAGTTACCGACGTTAATCTATATTTCACATCTGTAAACTATAGTTAACGCGATAATCTATGTTTGACATCTGTAAACTATAGTTAACACTGAAAACCATCATTTGCGGTTGTGAAACATAGTTTATCTGATAAATAGGGTTTTATGATCAGTAAACTACGGTTTACAAATCTATAGCACGCCAAATTCACATAAATTAGCAAAACATAGTTTCACAGTCGATAAACTAGGTTTATCGGCTGTTAACTATAGTTTACAGATCCTAAACTATAGTTACCGACGTTAATCTATATTTCACATCTGTAAACTATAGTTTACGAATGCAAATCTATGTTTTTCTGTCTGGAAATACACGTTAACAATAGATTTTGCTGATAAATATAGATTCACATCTGTAAACTATAGTTTACATTCGTAAACTATAGTTTAGAGTTGATAAATATAGTTTCACGTTTGTGAAACTATATTTATCAGATAAACTATGTTTTACAATCGTTAATTATAATACAATTTGCATTCGTGAACTATAGTTTAGAGTTGTTAATCATAGTTTCACAATGGTGAAACTATATTTATCAGATAAACTATGTTTAACAATCGCAAATGATTGTTTTCAGTGTTAACTATAGTTAACAGATGTGAAACATAGATTATCGCGTTAACTATAGTTTACGTACGTGAAATATAGATTAACGTCGTAAACCATAGTTTTCGATCCGTAAACTATAGTTAACAGTCGATAAACCTAGTTTATCGACTGTGAAACATTGTTTAGCTCATTTTTATGAATTTGTCTGATAAATATAGTTTCACGATTTGTGAAACTATAATTAACAACTCTTAACTATAGTTTACGATTGTAATTATAATTAACAAATGTTAATCTATATTTATCAGCAAAATCTATTGTTAACGTGTTTTACAGATAGATAAACTATGATTATCATTCGTAAACTATAGTTTACATTCGTGAAATATAGTTTCACAAATGTAAACTATAGTTAACGAATCGTTAACTATAGTTTAGGATCCGTAAACTATAGTAAACAGCTGATAAACCAATGATAAACCTAGTTTATCGACTGTGAAACTATGTTTAGCTCATTTTTGTGAATTTGGCGTGCCATACATATTATGGCCCAACTCGAGTGCTGAACTGACTTTGTGTTTTTGAAATAGATCTATGCAAATGTAACTGCTCTAAACTATACAAGTATACTTTTTATCACACTGTTCATCACTTGACTGAAAACAGGGATAACTTTTATTAACATGGGAACCCTGTGTGGATAGACAGATGGTCTTATAGCTGAGCATTAACAGCGACCCAACTTTTCAGGTGTAGATAATTTTACCTGTAGAAAATGGCGGCCTCTTTGACATTGATTTCTCTGGGTTTTACTTTTTGGACATTGAATATAGGATATTTTACCGTGTTAGCTACGGCTGATGGGGACTTTGATTACGATGCTCTTCCAGGAACACAACATGAATTCAAAGTACAAGTGAACGCCGGGAAAGAAGAATGTTTTGCCCAAAAGGTGGCGCTTGGAGCAGTGTTCCACGTGCAGTATGAAGTATGTATTCGCAACAATTCTTTTTGCCGTGGTGTCTTTTGTCGACTTAATAGGGTGCGACAAGATGTGGAAAAAAATGTCCAGAAAATTGTTTTATTTTTGTAGGTGTTGCGTGGTGGGGATCGCGCTATAGATGTGGTTGTTATTGACCCCGATATAAAAGTTACTGAACATGATGCATCTAAAACAGAGGGACACATAACATTCAAAGCAACAAAAGAGGGTAAGTTATACACTCAGTAAAAGGACACGATTCGATAAATCTTTTCAACGAGTTTCGCGATAAAGGGTATGTAACATATATGTTAAATGATAAGTTACAAATATTTTAGCTGTAAGTGTGATATAGTTTATATTGACGGTAGATGTAATATCGATAGTGGTCAAGAAAAATAAACAACGGAGGAACACACCTACTGTACGATAGAGAATAAAAGTGCATGTCCGATAGAGTGCAAATTACATGCGTTTACCATAGTATGGGGTTCCTATTCATAGTTTCATTACATAATATCTACCAGATAACGCTTATTAAAGTTTAGATAGATGACGCTTTTTATAATTTAAAGCTGTTAATCGTAGTTTACAAATCGTTAAAACGTAAAATTAGATGAACAATGCTTTCAAATCACAAATGATTGTTTTCAAGGATGATTACAGTTTACACTTCTGAATCATAAAATTTTTAATTATAGCGCTAACTATGGTTTTTCAGAAGTGAAATATAGATAAACGTCGTTACCTATTAATAGTTCTTTGTACGTAAACGTTAACTTACAGCAAATAAGGTACATGTAATAGTGTATCAACTGTAAAACTACTAGTATGTTAATTGAATGTAAATGTAAAATTATAAATCTCCATCAGAAGTTTGTTTTCATTTTGTTAATTTTCTTGAATTTTCCCTTACGTCGATTTAAATTTTACTTCCTTGACAAGAATGTGCATTTTCGATAAAAATCGTCGAAAAAAGTTACGGAACCTGTAATTGGGGATAGGCAGTATAAAATGATATACATATAATCGTATATTTTTAAATTTTTAATTTTACTTTCTCTTGATTATCTTATACCTTCCGTAACAGGATATTTTCAGGTGTGCCTAGACAACACACCTTACAGGTTTTCAGGTAAGCTTGTGTATATCTACATAGTGACGTATATCATGGAGGAATGGGCACAGTACATGGAAGAGATACAAAGCGTTAGTCTGACAGCTCAGAACTTCTCTGTAAGTAAAACTTCTCTGATGAATAAACAGGATATAGTTTTTAAATATACATTTAACTGAAGAACACAAATGATGCGCCCCTGTTCTTCCAGCGATCGCTGACCGAAGTTCAGACCTCAATAGATGCAGTCAAATTCCACCAATCGGAGAGCCGAATGCATGTGATACGGGACTGGTACCTAGCGACTGGAAATAATCAACACATCATGTATTGGTCCATCTTTCAGATCAGTGTTATCATTGTGACGTCATTCTTTCAAGTGTTCTGTCTTCGTCGATTATTTCGAACAACAGCAGTGACACCAACTTCCAAACCTAGGGCATAATCTCATTTTGCTATAAAATCTCTACTGTGTCTACATACCATAAGAGTTGACGGACTATGAACATTGAAAATTGCTAACTGACCAATAAGTTTTTCCTCTGATTTAATATGTGTTTGAAATATGAATATGCGAAACAGAAAAAATCTGGTCAAGATTTTACATTGCATATTATATGAGGTTTTAACAAACACGTTTTAAAACAAATATGCTAGTGTTTAGTATCTTGCCAATTTTAATAGACAGATCAATGAAGGATATTTGTACGTATGTTAACCTCCGACATGTTTTCACCTGAATTCTCGAGAATTTAAAGGAATAATTTAACATATTAGTTGCATTGTATTGACTTAACCCAAACATATATTAACCAATTTGTAATTTTTAATTTATTTTCCTTATCATTTGATGTATTGATAATAACATGCTTGTATTTTCCCCTCCTTTTTAACAAATGAAATGTTAGTAGTGTATCAATGAAAGTAACGTTGAGCTTGTTCCTTAGTGAGTTTATTTTTTCAAAAACAATCCATTTTGAAATATTAAAATAAAATGATCATGTTCAAATTTTGGTCTTTTGGAAACATCATTTCATCAAAGTTCATCATGCCTGTAACAGATACAAGATACCCGTGTCATACATGCATAAAATTAATAAATTAAAGCTTAAAATTATACGTATATCTTCATTTGCTCCATTTGAAAACATAAAATTGGTCATCAAGATTGAAGACATTTTTGTTTTACCTGTCGTCTACGTAACAGCCATCAACTGAAACAGAGAAGAAAGTTTCTCGAGTCGTGCTCACGTAACTTCATTATTTAGCATATGCATTAACATGTAAATACAAGTATAAAACTGCAGCATTTACTTTTTATGTTAATAGCTTCTTGCTTGGCTTTATTTAAACACAGTAAACGGCAACTATTTCCTCTTTAGTGGGCTTTGTAACATGTACACAAGATCTAATAAAAATTCGTTATACACCAGTGTGTCACGTTGTTGAAAATACTTGGAGGGTGCAAAAACAAAATTTACACTATATGACATCTTTCACCACAAGTGCTGTTATCGATAGTTTTCATATGATAATAACAAAACAATAAGATTGTGAACATAAAACCAAATCTCCGATTCAAAAAAACAATTATTTAGTTAATTATAATTATTTCTTTTATTTAGTTACAAGTAACTGCAGCCGTTACTTCTTTACTGAATGATTTATATATTACATGGAGCAGCAGCTGTAGACTTTATGGTTCTGTCCGGACACTTCTCCCCGTCACATGGCCATCTTTCCATTCTTTGCGTCTGGCTGTTGTAGAATGGGCAGTGTCCTAGATACAAGAAGGGGCATGGTCAAAGGTAACATTGATGAGGTAACATTGATGACAGTCATTTAATTGATTTGCAGAGGGTCTAATTTTTTTTTGGTTACATTGGTGATAATGGTTACCTTAATTCCAAACCCAAACTCTTACTAACCCTAGTCCCAACCCTAACTCTAAACACAAAATCTAAATAACCCGGTAACCCTATTCCCAACCATAACTCTAACTCCTAACCCAAACTCTAGTCCCAGCCCTTACCTAACCCTATCCCTAAACCGTATTTTGTTACTATTATCACCAGTAACCACTGTAACCTAACATAATTCATAGGAGTTTGTAACTCATAAATGATTGACATTTGTAATCAATGTTACTGGTTAAAACTGGTAAAAGTCAGTTCTAATTTCAGGCCATGTATGTTACATTCGTGTTTATGGTTTTTAACGAATATTAGTTTCAGTTTCTTTATCTGTTTCTATCTATTCTATGTAAACCCTAACCCTAGGTGTGTCTACATAAATATTCGATCCAAAGAATAACAACATGACTATTAAACCGTAGATGAAAAAAATACTACTTTGTTTCTAGCTATCTTACTTTCACAAAAAATAATCTCCTTTTTTTCTTTGAAGTACGTTTTATAAAACTGGACCCCTTCCCTATGTATGAACTCCTCTAGCTCCAAAGGGCAAATTCCTGGAGCTAGGTCATAATTTGAAAAACCTTGGATTAAAAACCTAACAGAAAGCTTCTCTTAATTAATTAATATGGCTTATTTGATATCTCAGAAGATTATTTAACAAGCCACCTTGTAATATTTTCATTGTCTTTTACTTATTCCCTCTTGACAGACGACCTGACAATAGAAAAAAAAAATTAAAAACATTTTACCAGATGGTGGTTTGTGCCAAGTTTGGTTAAAAATTGGCCAAATGTTTCGAGAGAAAAATGATAAAAATGTAGTTTTAAAAAAGGAAGCTAGGGGGTAACGGCGACAGTCACGACATCAACGATGACAACCACAATAGACAACAGACATAGTCTGAAAGGCTCACATGAGCCTTTAGTTAAGGTGAGCTAAAAGGCTTTGGAATCAGTAAAGATACTGGGTATTATAAATGATGTTTTTTTATGCATATTATTGCCCCATACAATATCTAATTTCATTACAAAACGGTGGGTTTTATAAAAACATATTTTGTACGCATTTTTCATGAAAATGTACAGTTTAAGCACATAAAAATTAACGATATTTCATATGAGACCCCAATAAGTTATGAAGGTCATTTTGTAAAAGTTTCGATTAAATTGAATAATTTCTGACCGTTTTACCGCCAAATATGGACGACCAACGCTAGAAAAATGAGTCAAAAACGTTAACGTAAATGGACACCTTGGAGCACCGGGCGTCATAAAATTTTGTGTGCACGCAGAAAAATCTCCGATGGAGACCAAAATGTTCTTAGATGCTGCTATTTTTATAGGGCAAAGGTTTACAATTGGAACCACAATTGGAATTGAAGGTTTGAAACTGGAAATACTGATATCTTGATCTCTTGCAGCACCCCGACCTCCCCCGCCCCCCCCCCCCCCCCCCCATACAGCCTGGATCTTGCACCTATGAATTTCGCATTATATGCTTATCTGAAGTCGAAACTGCGTGAACAGATATTTTCGGACCTAAATGATCTACGATATGACACAAAAGGAATTATACAAAATATTGACAAATAATGGTGGGACATGCGTTATATAAATGGGTTAATGGCATGAAAAGTGTGTGTACTAAAAGATGTTTACTTTGAAAAAGAGTGACAGGTTTAAATTGTCTTTCAGTAGTTTGACGTCACCTGACGTCGTGGAAATATGAAATGGTGCGCCGTAAATCGAATTGATGCAAAACTAAATCGCTGTATACCGGGTATTTTGAAAACAACGTCGAAATCCTATGATTTTTTGCATACTTATTTTCACTTGATAGTATTTTTATAAAAGCATACGTCATCCTACAAAGTACACAGTAATTTTGCCGTAAATTACTTTGTCCGCGAACTTTTCTAACACTTCCTCGTACATGCATGTATCGCTTACATCATAATATCCAAGTAAATCTTTTGTTATTTTACCTGCTTTACATTCGTAATAAAAAGACTAACATTACACAAATGGCATACTAACTAGTATGGACAGCCTACAAGAATTCCAACGCCATACAAAAGTGTTTAAACTTTTCTTCTTTACTTTTATACATTCAAGTGTTTTTTACCTTTCGGGATCTCCTCTTCCCGAAGACAAACAAAGCCATGTATGCTTTGTTCATTCATTAGACAGTGTCCTTTTTGATTTCCGGTACAGAGGTTAAAGTTTATTTGATGATACTCTGACAGGGTCATATCTTGACATGTTTTGTCATCTTGAAGAGGTTGGAAACCATCACATTTTGACGTTGTAATAAGGACCGAAATTATCAAAATAATAATCATGGTTGTGACCTGCAAAAGATAGTTTTCGGGGTGTTTTTTTCAAATGTTTGTGCGTTTATTTCATTTCGGATTTATTTTCAATAACCCCAGCAATAAACCCAGCAAGTCTTATTTGTTATTTATATCACCCAACCAGTAATGCTTATTATGCTTCTCCAAGCTATAACAATAGCAACCGAATGACCAGTAATTTCATTTACGGGACAAGGTCAAGTTTCAATCAGGCGAATTCAAATTTTGTGCAAATTCGAATAAAGCGTACGACAATTATCAATTTAAAAGTCTATCTTTAGATCATAAAAATCGACATTAACATAGGTGACGTAACATACAATGCCAATATTAATCAAAAGGCACAACATTTGAAGTCGCCTGATTAAAAATTAAAAAAAATACATTTTCACAGCAAATGTCATATTTCAAGATCCCTGTTTTTACACTTTCAATTAAAAATTAAGAAAGTTGTAATTTTAATATCCGTCAGATATTGGTCATAGATCATGCCTAACGTATGGTACGTTCTTATTTCGCAAGCTGAATTCTTTTCTATTTTCTAAACATTTTTCACCAAGATTAGACATTTTTTTTTTAAATTTTCAATATTTTGAATAATATATAGCATACTAAACAGAAACAATAAATAGCTGAAATATCATCCTTCTGAATTTCAAACAATAACTTTTCTTTGTTATGTAAACGAGGCCAGTGCCATGTTTTTGTTTATGTTGGTTAAATATATCGGTAAAAGTTCTTTTTCAAACTAATTGCTCCATCTGCTTATTCGTTTTGAACATCAATAATAAGTTCCTAGCGGTTGTCACATTCATTTTTAGTAAAAACCCAGACTTTTCTTTCCAAATGTCTAAATGGTAACAAAAAAATGACACAAGCTTTGTTTACATAACAAATAATTGTAAGTTTTATATCCCTTCTATAACTCGAGGACTTGCACTCAAATTTTGGTTGACTATTAGAAATGCCTGAATTTTAATCATTGAAACATAAAAATAAATTTTAGCCAAAAATCCCGACCATGCCCTTTTAATTGCTGTTTATTTTTAATAGATGAAATGATAAATATATATATATAAAATGCGTTGTATGGAACTTTCAACTTCATTGGATATAAAGATCATGCTCTGTATATTTATTTATCATTTTTGTTTACAGTGAGTACTAGTCTAAAACTTTCTTTGGAGACGGTAACGATTTTACAAAATGGAAGAGCTAACAAATAAACAAATGGAGCTTGAAGCTATCAGAAAGAAAAAGATGCAGGGTCAGTGTATTAGGGCAAATATTAAATAGACAGAAGATGGAGAGAACCACGATATTAAATATTTCACTTCACTCTAATCAGGAAATTACATAACTAAACAAATACCTCTAGTAGTTAAGGATGAAGTTGACACAGACCAGTTTGAAATTTAAGATAAAACAAAGATAAAACAAAATCATTTCATGAAGATTTATACAACAAGAGGCCCATGGGCCACATCGCTCACCTGAGGAACAATAGGTATGATAAAATCAGCTTAATGGAGTCATAATACAAACTATATGTACAATAATACGTGTAGATCCTGTATAAATAAAATCCATTTCCCCCTGGATATTCTTATGTTTATAATCATTAGTCCCTTTTCTAACAGGATGATTTTATAGTCATATATGCTGAGTATTGCAGTTCTCAAAAAGATCCTTAACAATAGTTTATATATGGGATATAAACCTACATCAAACTCTGAACCTTCTTGTGAGGCCAAAGAATTGCCCTGGGGCCAAAGTCTTCACAATTATAAAGAATCATCTGGATGATTAGTGTCTGAGAAGAAGATTTTTAAATATTTACTCTATAAATTACTATTTTATACTTTGACCCCCCCCCCCATTGTGGCCCCACCCTATCCCCGGGGGTCATGATTTTCACAACTTTGTATCTACACTACCCGAGGATGCTTTCACACAAGTGTCAGTTTTCCTGACTGATTAGTTTCTGAGATGATTTTTAAAGATTTACTCTATATATTCCTATGTTAAACTTTGACCCCCCCCCCCCATTGTGGCCCCACCCTACTCCTGGGATATTGATTTCACAACTTTGAATTTACACTACCTGAGGATGCTTCCACACAAGTGTCAGCTTTCATGGCTGATTAGTTTCTGAGAAGAAGATTTTTAAAGATTTACTCTATATATTCCTATGTAAAACTTCGACCCCCAATTGTGGTCCCATCCTACCCCCAGGGGTTATGATTTTTACAACTTTGAATTTACACTACCCGAGGATGCTTCCACAAAAATGTCAGCTTTCCTGGCTGATTAGTTTCTGAGAAGAAGATTTTTAAAGATTTACTCTATATATTCCTATGTAAAACTTCGACCCCCCCCCCCCCCATTGTGGTCCCATCCTACCCCCAGGGGTTATGATTTTCACAACTTTGAATTTACACTACCAGAGGATGCTTCCGCAAAAATGTCAGCTTTCCTGGCTGATTAGTGTCTGAGAAGAAAATTTTTAAAGATTTACTCTATATATTCCTATGTAAAACTTCGATCCCCCATTGTGGTCCCATCCTACCCCCAGGGGTTATGATTTTCACAACTTTGAATTTACACTACCTGAGGATGCTTCCACAAAAATGTCAGCTTTCCTGGCTGATTAGTGTCTGAGAAGAAGATTTTTAAAGATTTACTCTATATATTCTTTTGTTAAAATTCGACCCCCCCCCCCCATTGTGGCCCCACCCTACCCCCGGGGATCATGATTTTCACAACTTTGAATTTACAATACCTGAAGATGCTTCCATACAAGTTTCAGCTTTGCTGGCTGAATAGTTTCTGAGAGGAAATTTTTTAAAGATTTACTCTTTATATTTCTTTGTTAAGCTTTGATCCCCATTGTGGCCCCACCCTACCCCCGGGGGTCATGATTTTCACAACTTTGAATTTACACTACCTGAGGATGCTTTCAAACAAGACTCAGCTTTCCAGGCTGGTTGGTTTCTGAGAAGAAGATTTTTAAAGATTTACTCTATGTATTAATATTGCAAAATTCGACCCCCCCCCCCCATTGTGGCCCCACCCTACCCCCGGGGGTCATGATTTTCACAACTTTAAATCTTCACTACCTGAGGATGCGTTCACACAAGTTTCATCTTTCTTGGTCTTATGGTTCATGAGAAGAAGATTTTTGAAAATTTCTCGAAAATTTTCACAAATTCCTAATTACATGTATCTCTATTTGCAAAAGAGTGTGGTCCTTAATTTTCACAACTTTGATTCCACTTAGGCTAAGGATGCTTTGTGCTTAGTTTGGTTGAAATTGGCACAGTGGTTCTTGAGAAGATGTTGAAAATGTGAAAAGTTTACAGACAGACGGACGACAGACAAAATATGATCAGAATAGCTCACTTGATCTTTCAGCTTAGGTGAGCTAAAAAGTTACCGTTGTCATAGTTCGGTGGGATTTTCCCATCATAACCGTCACAGATCTCGGTTAATATTTTTTCCCTGTCAAAAGAGAAAACATGTCATGTAATGTTTTAGTTAGTTTTAATATTTAAAAAAAAATAGATTAAAGGATGAGAAAATGTCAGAGAAAAACCTCTTATTTAGTTTGAAAAGTAATCTGTATATGCAAAATACTGTTCTAAAAATGACTGGTTGTATTAGAAATGATATTTACCACGATATACGTGATTATTTGTAGACACTAAATGTGCGATGTATGATGATGATGATGATGATGATGATGTTATAATGAATATGTGAATGAACTTGATTTTAATAAAAGAAAAAAAAAGAAATCAATTCATTTTCTGTGGAAATGGTGTAATGTTTTTCAAATTGTTAAATGGAAATTGAAATGAAAGAAATATATGAAGTGGATATTTTAATTAATGTCTCGTTTGAATATTGTAAAGTATTTTAAACCGTGTTTCAGAAGCTGAAAGAGCTGCAGCAAGTCATTTTTGTAACACATTTTTACAAAGCATTTACACAAATCAAAAACCTAAACTGGAAGCTATAATGTCTTTCTTATAGCTTCATCTAGTATTTATAATCAGTGTAGTTTGACAAAGATTGTCTCCATTATCAAATCTAAGTATCTTAAATTTTGATAAAATGCTATTTATAATTTTACAAATAATAGCCAAGTTAAACAAAAATCAGAGCAAAAGGATTTACCGTATTTAGCGAATAATTAACGATATGTTTAACTAAAATTTGACGATAGCAAACTCACTTGAGCTCTAGTGAAATTTTTTATCCTGTATCCCTTCATGTATGACGCGAATATATCAAATGTTTCCTACTTGTGGCGCATTATGGGTTGGTCAGGGAAATAGGCTTCAGCAAATTTTTCCTAAGCATATATTGTTTGGCTAGTAAACAATTGTTGCCTGCAAGCTGAGCAGTCAAAAGACCCAGGTACAGGGAACAGCTCATTGTGCTTTATTGCACTCGGCCGTTGTTTTACTGATTGACGTCATAGATAATTTGGTAAATAAAGAAGCTAGTGGTATGTCTTTGTAAACTTATAATGCCTTTTTTAAAAAACCGATCATGTCTCATACAAGCAATCAATAATTGAAAACTTACGTTGCAATCAAAATGAAAGTTGTTTTAGATACTTTTTGAGGAACGAACTAGGAAACTTTCTATTAATTATATAAGACGTTGAAAAAAATAATTTGAATTCAACTTTTGAACAAAAAATCGAAATGTGTCTTTCTATTTATGTATTCCCAAATCATCTTTTGAAGGAAAAAAAACAAGTCCAATTTTTTAAGTTTAATAATGTATACTCAATTCCAGATTATCAATTAATAAAAACAATTGTTGGTATTACAAGAACATATACATATTTCAACAAATTACTATTCATGATAATTTGCCAATAATAAGTCTTTATCTTACCTATAAGTTAAAGTGTCCGTTTATGAAATATACTGTTTGATTTTGTCTCTTTTCAAGTATATATACGTGTTTTGACAGGCTTGAGGTATCCGTTTAAATAGCAGGGTAATCAATAGGTGCACCAATTTGTTATTAAAGTTAGAAAACAGGGTACGTGCATTTTCAAAAACGGACCATAGTATCTGAGTAAGTTGGTCGTTTAGAGCCAGGTATTAGATTACATGCTAAAATAAATCGACTGTTACGTTATATACTGTGTCCAGTTAAAGTGATAGAATATATTTATAGAACTCAAATGGACTGGAAAGTTACAGTAAAGAATTACAAATAAAGCAAGTGAAAAAGATGTGTTGCCAACAAGAATGACAACCACTAGAAAAAAGTAACATCGCTGTCAGGAATAAGCCACATCCTCTGATCCACCAAGAATTTAAGGGTGCCATGATTTAGGATCAACATATTTTTAAATAACATATAAATACATTAACAATAGAGCTGGGTACAGGAGAAAAATATTATCATTTTTCACGTTCGTATCTAAGTTACACATTAACATCAATATCAAATAACTATGAACAGATTTGTGTGGGTTGGGGGGGGGGTAATAAATTCAAATTGAATATTATGTACAGTTACTCCAAGAGTAATAAAACCCTGTTCAAGTATTTAATATTCGAACAGTATATACATAGATAAAGTGCTCAAAAATAAGATATTTGCTCAAGATATAACTTGGATGATAACGAAACGGATACTTACGTTCCAACTGATTCATTGGTTAACGCTGTCAATGATTTGTAAACATTTAAATGTTTGAAGAACTTGAGATGCTGGCCTTTTTTTAGTGGGGTTATATATTTCAGACATTGACTTTGCATTGCATTTTATTTCAAAAATTCAAGTTGGACATCAGATCTTAGACAGGGCTCTTTATACCACGAAATCTACATATTTTTTTATTCATTGATAGTGTTTATTCATTGAAATAAATCAATAGATATCTTCAAGGAGACCCTGACTTTTAAGTGACTTTTTGTTTTCTATATACAATGTTGACGTTTTATGATACAGTGGTACCGATTTCGATAAAATTCTTTTATAAAATTAATTTATTGACTCCACATTAGATCTACTATATTATTAAACTGAGCTTTGTTAATATATATCGACAGATAAACATGTTCTACAACATATATCAATATCTTTCGTTGACACGGATGTAAGCACGAGAGGGGTGGGGGTTCATTCATGTGGGAGGAAGCCGCAGTGCCCGAAGAAAACCCACGTGTTCAAGCGGGCAACCATCATACCCTTTTAAATACAATCACTGTCGACAACGGGGGTCGAACTCAGGTCGCAGTGGTGAGAAGCGAGAGCATTGTCCAAGTGCACTACTTGGACACCCATGTCTTTGGTATATTTCAGTCTACTCTTCCTCCAAGTTTCCAATTGTTGCCTCTCTATTGCTCTACAAAACAGAAGACCAAATCTATATCAGGGAAGATATTATGAAACAGTGAAAATTAAAGTAGGTTGCGTAAGATACTCACTTTGGCAAACATGGCCTTATATTAATATGAGACATCTACTCTCAAGCGGTTTTACACACAGTATTCAAAAAACAAATCGGGTGTACAAATTAAAGAGAAAGTAAACGGAGTCGTTCAAAGTGCATTTTAATGTCTTGAAAGTCTCTAGTGTTACATTTACCAATTTTGTCAGTTATGGAAGACTTCTAAGTCAAGAAGTGTCTTTTGGTGATGACAAATATGGGATTTAAAATTCATAAAACCGAAATAAGCTAGAAAATAATTACAAAGAAAAATAATACCAGCAACAGAAAAGCAATAGAAAGCAACTAAGAGGTTACATACGAAGAACGTGCTCAAATGATGGAATTGCTCATAACAAGACCTTTAAAAGGAACTTAGACACAATTTTAGATCAACATTTTATTTTTTATGTTTAAAATCGTTTACTTGGGCATTTTTAATGACTCGCCACAATTTGAAAGTTAGAATTTAAGTTATAAGAGAGATACAGAGATAAGAATTCATTGTTGTGTAAACAAAGTTCAAGTCTTATATTTGGTTACAAATAATGGAAATACCATATCTTTGACATAATGAATCGTGGAAAACAAGGTAAATTGGTTCAATGTGTTAATAAATAATATTGTCAACATACGAAAACATCATTTGATTGAAACTTAATACCAATAAAACAGATTTGTAACCAATAACAAGGCTCGAGCTTTGTTTACAAAACAAAGAATTTCAAACTATGTATCTTGCTTATAACTCAATATTTGACTTCCAAATTTTGACAAAGCATTAAAAGTACCCATATTAACTGTTTTTGATATTAAAAATAGAAAAATGAAATTTAAAAGTCCTTTTTGATTATTTCAGCAATGTTAGCAGGCAGCTGCTATTACTGCCTGCTATTAATAAAAGATATACAGGTTGTTACATATGGAAGTCCTCCAAATAAGGGTCGTTTGTGGTTGGCAGTGCATAGAGAGTCGAAACGCAGTATGATGCGCGACGTGAGAATGAGACGACAGAAGACGTGATTACTGGAGTAAACGAGCAGCCGGTAATAGTTACATGGAATATAAACAAGAGTGTCAATGACAATGAACTTTATTCTCATAACTGAAAATTTACAGTGTAGAGAAAATACATATGTACAGTATGTACACACTACACTATATATAATAGTTGAAAACCATTGGTACTATACAGGCATGATGAAGGGATAACAGATATAATTTAACCAAGAGAGCTTACTCTCTCAAATATAGTATCTAATAGTTTACAAATATTGGTAAGTTGGTTTATGTTTGTAACATTAAACAGTTTTTCAAATTTTACAATATTTGGATTTGTTATGAAATAATTTGGTAAACATATAATCCTTGAATTGGATATATATACATCAGTACATTTGAAAAGGTAGTGAAATTCATCCCCAATTTCATTGCAGGCACATAATTTACAAATTCTGTTTTCTCTAGGAATATTAAACCATCTACCTATCTCAATGGGTAATTTCGCATTAACAGTTCTGAAATTGCAATATTTCTTACATAATTTTATTGGCAAAGTCAATAAATACTTTTCAAAATCCAGTGACTTTTTAAAATCCTATAATTTAAACCTTTTGGAGAATTATGTACCTCGCTATACCATGATTACTTAAATTGGTCTAATAAAATATTGTATACTTTAGATTTTACCCAGGGTATGTTTATTGTGTTTTGATACCATTTATATGTCAATTTACATTGATTTAAAGTTTTCTTAATGGCTTCGCACCATGGGTTATTAATATTCTTCAATACATTAAAAGGTTTTGCTGACAATTTTGAGTTCTGGAAATTGACTAATTTACCCCAGAAGGAAATCATTCTAACTTTAACATTAATTGTTAAGGGGTATCTTCCAAGTTCCCCATATACCACAAAGTTTGGTGTTGAGGTTCTCAAGTTCAATATATGTTTACAAAATTTTAAATGTAATTTCTCAAGGAGATGAGTGTTATGAAAACCCCAAACTTCGCATCCATATAATAATATTGGTTATGTGATGTGATCCTTGACTGTATTCGTGTACATTTGTATATACTGATTTTGAACCTCAAATACCAGTGAACTGGTCTTGAGCGAATAAAGAATTGAAAATTGAATTGAATTTGATAATTTTATCGAACATGTCTACTTTACAGTAAATTGCTAGATTATGGCTTCTGATCTTCCCAATTACACCATACATTGCTTTTGTAGCTTTGTCAAACAGTTCTTTAACATTAAGATTAATAGCAATAAGGGACAAAGACGGCAAGACCCCAGGCAGCCAAAAGGAGAGAGAGAAAAAACTGGAAAGATATTATGAAATATTAAATCGCCCACAAACATGAACATTTACTTTAAGCTGAAAATGAAACTAGAAATTCGCCGTATCCACTGGAGAGTTTCGAAAATAGAAGGCCTTTATCTTAAAGGCAAACACTTTTTTCTTGCTATCATACAAAACTATACGTACTTTATATGATTTTTTTTTAAATTTCGTTCATTGATTAAACTTTTCCATAGCTTTTTCGAGATATCTAGACAATTTTTGCACAAACGTGCATTATCTAATTCTAAATGATACAATATGAAATACGTAGGTAAAAAAAAAATACAAGCCTTAGGGTGTTTCCCTTTCATGTTATTACATTCAAAGGTAAAATACCTAATAAGGATCTTCAAGGGGGATGTGCGGCCATATTGTACATTTTAGGATAAGAATGTAAACAATTATGATACAATTGTACCGTGTTGACTAGAGAGAGACTGTTCAAGGGGGGACGTTTGAGGTAGGCAGTCATTTACATGTACCGTGGTATATGAAACAGCGGTGCAATGGCAATTTGATAACAAACATCTTATGTTCCAAACATGAAGGTAGTTTTAAGGTATGTTTCTACTTGAGTGACGTCATCACTGATATTTCTGTATACACTTTATTGGAATTATGTAATAATCTTTATTAATAAAACATGGGATTATTGTAAAGACTTTGAATTGATAGGCCTAATATTGCATTTGTATGGACTAATGATTTTCTCCATGTTTAGAATGTTTTGATCTTTAACTACTACTACATTGTAGTATACGCTTTCAAATATTTTGAACAAGCATTTCTCCATTTTCACACGGTTTTTACAAAATATTTATCTTATCACATACTTTCTCTAAAAATGAGGACGTCTACCAATTTTTAAAAACAAACAAACTAATTTATTTTTTAAAATATGTTCAATAAAAAAGGAATTAAAAACTTTTTGACGCTGAATGTAGCATATTTAAGAAATAAAGTATCATTTTTTATGTGTATCGGGATATAAATACGGGTTGGTCACGTAATCAAATCGCCCAAAGAGCTTTATGGAAGATTTGATCACGTACCAACCCGTATGTATATCCCGATATACATCCAAATATGATACCTTATTTCTTATATTTACATTTGTTGCAAATTATGACAATAACAATGTTCCATACTTTCTTTTTTGTGATGAACCAGAAAGCCGCTTTGATTAAGATGTCGTAGCAAAAAATAGAACAACAATGTTGCAAGTATTTGATTATCATGATAAATAAATATGAGACTACTTTTGACAAGACAATACTTTTTTATTACAATTAAGTGAAACAGAAAAGAAAATTCACTTGTACAATTGAAAAAAAACCGATTGAAGCTTGGTGGAATAGTACCACTTCTGTTGAAGTTTTAGTAGTAAATTTCAAAAATCGTATCAGTTTTATTTGTAATCAACCGTAAGCAATATATAATTTTTACTCTCTTAAATACTTTTTTTTTCTTTATCAAGAACATACACGTATATTCGTCTATAGACAATTAATTAATACATTCTTTTAAAATACACATACTTTAACAATCTGTACAATAACATAAAGTGTAAGTTGCACTAGCTATAATTACTAGTAATTAAAAAATAAAACAATCCGAATTCAATTTTTTCGCTTTATGTCCAGTCTGTCCGCCTGGAACTCTGCAGACACCGGAGTTTTCAATGTTGTGCTGCCTTAATGCCGAGAGTTATAAATGGAGTTTAGGTGAAAAAAAAATCGCTTGATCCTTTGGAAGCATGGCCATTGTAGTAGCTGAATCAAAATTCAGTATGTTCATGTTTTTTTCTAAAAAAGAACAGCATTCCATGTCCATCATATCAAGTATATTAACCCCCCCCCCCCTTTTGGATGAGAGAAAACAATTAAGGATCATCACGATATGTTTTTTTTTTATATTACCTGTATTCTTTATAACAGCCATCGACTGAAACAATAGAATAAACCGTAAATGTTGTGAATAAAAAGGGCTTTTACATTTTGAAACGCATTGTTTGAAGAGAATTAATGATTTTTGTTTAACAGAATGGATGTCATACAATTAGATATTGCATTACATTTCAATATTGAATAGTGGTTTGAATAAGTTAAACCTGGGTCTACTTTTTTCTACGTAACTGTTTGGTCAATAACAAACTAAAATCTGGTGTTATGAATTCACAGAAACATGCAGTTCAAAATATGAAAAACTTCCTTAACATAAGTGATTTTCCTAGATACGGATCTTTAAACAGGGGTCTAACATTTGAACTACATGATGTAATGAAAATATCCAAATTTAAAGGTTAAAGATGTGGATTTTTCTTTACTAAATAACAGTTTACAGCTAAACAAATCATTCATATTCAAAAATTGGGTACATCTGATGGTTACTCTTTTGACCATCAAATCTCCTTAGCTGCATTGGTTATTATATTACACGATTTTGATTGAATATATGTAGCAATGACCACCATTTGCTTATTTAATTTACTAGTATTTGTTTACTTACATTTTACTGCAGCTGGTGAATATATTTCCTCGCTTGGACAGTTCTTCCCTTGGCATTGCCTGATAGCCATTCTCTCTTTCTTGTTGTCAAAGAAAGGACACTTTCCTTAAAAAACATAAGAATGATTAAATCGAAATTAAAAGGTCTCAATCCCCAATTACATGTTAAGGCATTCATCTTTTTTCAGATTAATTACACAAGAGGCTGGAACATATGTGGAAAAAAGACACCGATAATTCATAAAATATACCCCTCAGTGTTCAATTTTCATTTTCCCCCTCAAAAACCAGACAATCAGAATAACACAATGATAATGGTTTGCAGAATTGAAATTATGTATTACTGTTTAATTGTCGAATTCTTTATATTTTTATATTGACATATTAAGTCGGTCGAGAGATTTTCTAGTTTAAGAGGAAATAATCTGCAGTTACAATTTAATTAAACTTTTAAAGCACATATGAATCCATCATTGATCATTTAATGTGCTACATCTCCAATGCTCTTTCATATCGGAATTTTAACTGCTATAAATATTGATCTATAGGTTCTTTAAATATTAAGAGGGTTGCATGGTCGTGGCCATTTTTAGACTATAATGATCCCCTTAAAATGAAGAGCTTAGTATACAAATACAGAAAAATGTTCAATTTCATAACTAAAATATATGGATTTTTTCTTATAGCGAATAGCTTAACAAATTATATTTTAAGGAATATCTGATAGTAATTAGTGAACACTTAGCCTCCTTAAAAGATTTTTACTTGGCTTACTGTTTTCATGAAAATTGATACTCTCTCCCAGAATTTCGATATATTTAGTTGCTTATACCTTTCGGGATTTTCAAGATGTTTTCACAAACCAAGCCATGATTGTTCTGATCATCAATCAGACAGTGAGCAGTTTTATTTTCATCAAAACATTCCATATTCTTTTCCTGGTATTCCGATAAGAACAACTCTGGGCATGTTGCTCCTCCTTTGAGATGTTCGAACATAACACAGTTACACACAACGAGGAGTGGAAATAAATGTATCAATGTTTTCATCATTCTGACCTAAAATTGAAAATAGTGTGCAACTTGCACCATAATTATATACTAGTATTTTAATGCAAAGTGCTCTAATTTTGAATCTAAGTAAAATTCCTTACTGCCTGTAAAAAGAAAATATCATAATCACAAGAAACAGCTGCCGTTGTGTTAATAAGTGAATCGTTCAATATGAAACATTTAAACAAACAACCAATACTTAATACATCTGTTTCAAATATATATTTGTATTATTAAATAAAGGCAGACTTGTTCAACTCATACCAATTTGTCTAAGGTCTATACACGGTGTATACAATAATTTTGATTTGTTTTCTACCTTTTTTACTGAAATAAACCTTTTAGTTATTAAAAAAAAACTTGTTAGACCTTATCTTGGTGCATTATTTATTTTCAATTCAGCAATCAACACTAAATGAACAAAACATGGAATCTAGTTTTAGATTAGAAAGATTTGTTTGCCTATTATTTCAATTGCAATATGGCAATTGCCATCATTTGAAATAATTTGTTGACATTATGTCGAGTACCGGTGGATTTTGGTCCGATATTTATAATCACGCGGCTATGTTAAGGACGTTGGATCCTGCGATAAAAAGTCTCTAAGTTTTTTTCTAAAGTATTTTTTAAATATCTACACACATATCTAAACCAAAATTCAAAACAAAATTTTGGGGTCTATATGCTCCTTTCGGTGCTACGGTGTATTTAATATGACCTTTCTGCACTGAGAATGCAAATTGCACATAAATCGCTTTTCCCTCTATAATTTTTTATCGAAATGAGCCATGGTATCAAATACAAATTTACATTATTTAGAATTAATAAAATTAAAATAATCATAATGAAAAAGTTTGCAATTGTTTCACCTTATTGACATTTTGACCTTTTTGCACTGAAAAAATACTATTTTTATTCATAAACGATTCAACATGAAATTAAATAATTTAAAAGTCTCAAACTTTTTCTCAAATTATGACAGACTTGCCAAAAGAAACTTAAATATTCAAAAAATAAAACCAAAAGTATGGGTCTATAATGTAAATTTTGAGATATGGCATGAAATAAGCTAATTTTAGGGGAAAATTGGAGTTGATTTTTTCTTTACTTTTATGAAATATCACTTAAACATGCCAATATATGTCGATAGAAATATTGAAATATTGTTGAAATATGTTCTTTGAAACAATACGAAGATATCCCAATGCATAAACTATCTGAAAATTTGGTCTGCACGGAAAATAAGAAAGCTAAAATTACGGTACTCTAAAACAACTGAGTTATGAAAAATGCTCATTTTCTTCTTAAAAACCTTCCGCCACAAAATATAGTCCCTTACTACACTCTCTAAATATGGAATTTTTTCTTCACTATTTTATTCAATAGAGTTTATTTGACATTGTAAAAAAGGAATTTACAAGTAGAATTCATATATGACACAGAATTTCCAGACTAGAGATGACACAAAATGGCTACCCAAAATCAGAGGATCGAACCTCTTTAAGGCTGCCCGATTAATTTCACAGCGATATGTAGAAAGTCACTTGTCTGTACTTCATAAGATATGACGTCATAGTTAACTTTGACGTCACGATCTGCATTCCTTTCGATCATTCTTAGGGAATGTATCGTAACGCAAAAAGTGATATTTATTGTGCATAATAAAACCGCTTCATTCCTTTACATAGACACTGCTGTAAATACTAGTGATACTGAATTCAATATCACCGATATGGAGTATAAAAAGATCAACAGTTTTAAAGCTTCGTAATAGGTAAATAACTATTCATAAACTGATGGTTTTGAGACTCCCCCTGCTACGTGTAATCTAATGAATGGTGATATGTAAATGCATATAAAAAACGGCTTGGCACAAGTGAAAGATAAAAACAATCTTAATATATTTTACGTGAAATCGGGAGAGAAAATAAGTACCAATGTGAATCTTGCTGGGGGAAACTTACCCATTGACCCGATTTTGTGTAAATCGAGCTTAAAAGAAAAAAATCTGCCTTATTTCAATGGCGGTGCGAAATGTTTTGACAATATTTCAAATAAACGAAATATTTATATGAACCCCCAGCAAAAACTGCAAAATACATTACTTATTGAAGGATTTTTCATAAAAATATGTTTGATTTAATGTCATTATTCACTTGTGCCGATGCGATTTTTATAGATTATTTACCGTGTTAGAATACACCCGTCACGTGCTTAAGAAAAATATATGACGTCACAAAATTTCATCAAATATAGTGTTGGATATCACTGTTAATTTATGTAATAAAAGTTTATATTTACATTCTACTGTGTTTTTCCATTAAATTCCGTGATGTTTTTAAAAATGCCTCTAAATGCAACAAGTAGTCAAAGGTCAAATTGACGAATTTTATTATGACGTCACAAACGTTGAACGCTGTAAACTGCAACGTCACAAGCGAAAATCAAAGTTCACGCTCGTGGCTGTTACTGTGGCTCTTCCATTAATATTAACTTACCCTTAGGATAAGATAGGAATTTTAAGGTATGAATCATTTGCAGACAAGGCAAGAAGTTAAAAAAATGTAAATATAAGCATTAAATCATGATTTTTTGAAGTATACAGTCTCATAACTGCAGCGGTGTGTGCATACAAATTTTCATAACGCGCTAACGCGCGTTACTCAATTTGTATGCACACACCGCTGCAGTTATGAGAGTGTATACTTCAAAAAATCACGATTCAATGCTATAAAAGAAACTCGCTAGGTTAAAATATTTTTCGATAATTTAAATAGTATCGTTTTTCGATATATCTTTAGCTTCGGACAGCCTTAACATAGCCGCGCAAGGGAAATTTAAAAATAACGAATTTTAAAAAGTAATCAACTAATGATGTTATTCGTCATAGAAATGGGGTTTTTTTTGGCCAGGAATTTAATCGAAAATGTAATGTTTTAAAAACACGTTATTAATAAGAAAACTAAAAAAGATAGACAATTCATTCGAAATTTAAAAAAAAGAAACAAAATGCCAACACTTTTGACAAAACGTTGTTTAAAAACAATGTTGTAGAATCAATAAGAAATGTAAAAAGCAATTTTTATTACTCTATATTTATTGCTACGAAATTTCATAAACCGATCCAAGAGAATAAATGGAACAAGATATTTAACATTACAGAAAGTTATATTTGGAGATATGTATATATGTCTAAAATTAAGAGTATGTATGAGAAAAGAATATCAGAAATTAACTACAAATTGTTACATGGTATTTTGAACAATAATGCTTATGTTAGCAAGTGGAATAAAGATGTATCCCCGCTATGTGAAATATGTGAAGATGAAGAAAATATTAAACATTTACTATATGACTGTAAAATTATCAAGACTATCTGGGAGAAAGTCAGCTCCTTTCTAAAATTTGATATTACTTGGAAAATTATTGTACTTGGATTCTATGCTGAAGTAAGCGATAAAACACTTCTTTTAAACAACCTAATAGCTTTTATTACCTTTAGTATGTAGAAATATAAGATGTAGATTAAAGGATGAGAAAATGTCAGAGAAAAACCTCTTATTTAGTCTGAAAAGTAATCTGTGTATGCAAAATACTGTTCTAAAAATGACTGGTTGTATTAGAAATGATATTTACCACGATATAGTTGATTATTTGTAGACACTAAATGTGCGATGTATGATGATCTGTGATGATGATGATGATATTGATGTTATAATGAATATGTGAATGAATTTGACTTTAATAAAAGAAAAAAAGAAATCAATTCATTTTCTATGGAAATGGTGTAATGTTTTTCAAATTGTTAAATGGAAATTGAAATGAAAAAAAGATATGAAGTTGATATTTTAATTAATGTCACGTTTGAATATTGTAAAGTATTTTAAACCGTGTTCCAGAAGCTGAAAGAGCTGCAGCCAAAAGTCATTTTTGTTACACATTTTTACAAAGCATTTCCACAAATCAAAAACCTTAACTGTAAGCTATAATGTCTTTCTTATCAGATATCTTGTTTGGCTAATAAACAATTATTGTCTGAGCAGTCAAAAGACCTAGGAACAGGGAACAGCTCATTGTGCTTTATTGCACTCGGTCGTTGTTTACTGATTGACGTCATAGATAATTTGGTTAATAAAGAAGCTAGCGGTACGTCTTTGTAACTTTATAATTCCTTTTTTTAATCAAAGTACTGAAGTAGTGAAAGCCGGGCTCTTTTGGTGTGTCTTTATGCATACTGTGTAGTAAAGACTGAAAATCTCTCTCTCTCTCTCTCTCTCTCTCTCTCTCTCTCTCTCTCTCTCTCTCTCTCTCTCTCATGCTTTTAATGTCGGCAAAGCATCAGAGAGCGACCAAATTTTTTAAGCGGCTATAAACAAAAAATATGTCTGTCTAGTAGAAGTTAAAAAGTTCAACAGTTGCTGCCTTGAATTTTGCAACATGCATTATATATTCAATCCCCATTTCTTCATCACGCAGCAAAGTAGTTCATGGAAATTCATGCGCATTGTATGTGTCCAAAATGCATAGTAATGTTTTAAAAACACGTTATTAATAAGAAAACTAAAAACGATAGACAATTCATTCGAAATTTAAAAAAAAGAAACAAAATGCCAACACTTTTGACAAAACGTTGTTTAAAAACAATGTTGTAGAATCAATAAGAAATGTAAAAAGCAATTTTTATTACTCTATATTTATTGCTACGAAATTTCATAAACCGATCCAAGAGAATAAATGGAACAAGATATTTAACATTACAGAAAGTTATATTTGGAGATATGTATATATGTCTAAAATTAAGAGTATGTATGAGAAAAGAATATCAGAAATTAACTACAAATTGTTACATGGTATTTTGAACAATAATGCTTATGTTAGCAAGTGGAATAAAGATGTATCCCCGCTATGTGAAATATGTGAAGATGAAGAAAATATTAAACATTTACTATATGACTGTAAAATTATCAAGACTATCTGGGAGAAAGTCAGCTCCTTTCTAAAATTTGATATTACTTGGAAAATTATTGTACTTGGATTCTATGCTGAAGTAAGCGATAAAACACTTCTTTTAAACAACCTAATAGCTTTTATTACCTTTAGTATGTAGAAATATAAGATGTAGATTAAAGGATGAGAAAATGTCAGAGAAAAACCTCTTATTTAGTCTGAAAAGTAATCTGTGTATGCAAAATACTGTTCTAAAAATGACTGGTTGTATTAGAAATGATATTTACCACGATATAGTTGATTATTTGTAGACACTAAATGTGCGATGTATGATGATCTGTGATGATGATGATGATGATATTGATGTTATAATGAATATGTGAATGAATTTGACTTTAATAAAAGAAAAAAAGAAATCAATTCATTTTCTATGGAAATGGCGTAATGTTTTTCAAATTGTTAAATGGAAATTGAAATGAAAAAAAGATATGAAGTTGATATTTTAATTAATGTCACGTTTGAATATTGTAAAGTATTTTAAACCGTGTTCCAGAAGCTGAAAGAGCTGCAGCCAAAAGTCATTTTTGTTACACATTTTTACAAAGCATTTCCACAAATCAAAAACCTTAACTGTAAGCTATAATGTCTTTCTTATCAGATATCTTGTTTGGCTAATAAACAATTATTGTCTGAGCAGTCAAAAGACCTAGGAACAGGGAACAGCTCATTGTGCTTTATTGCACTCGGTCGTTGATTACTGATTGACGTCATAGATAATTTGGTTAATAAAGAAGCTAGCGGTACGTCTTTGTAACTTTATAATTCCTTTTTTTAATCAAAGTACTGAAGTACTGAAAGCCGGGCTCTTTTGGTGTGTCTTTATGCATACTGTGTAGTAAAGACTGAAAATCTCTCTCTCTCTCTCTCTCTCTCTCTCTCTCTCTCTCTCTCTCTCTCTCTCTCTCTCTCTCTCTCTCTCTCTCTCTCTCTCTCTCTCTCTCTCTCATGCTTTTAATGTCGGCAAAGCATCAGAGAGCGACCAAATTTTTTAAGCGGCTATAAACAAAAAATATGTCTGTCTAGTAGAAGTTAAAAAGTTCAACAGTTGCTGCCTTGAATTTTGCAACATGCATTATATATTCAATCCCCATTTCTTCATCACGCAGCAAAGTAGTTCATGGAAATTCATGCGCATTGTATGTGTCCAAAATGCATAGTAATGTTTTAAAAACACGTTATTAATTTAAGAAAACTAAAAAGGATAGACAATTCATTCGAAATTTAAAAAAAAGAAACAAAATGCCAACACTTTTGACAAAACGTGGCTCTTTGTGTAACTATTTGGTATAGCGGAAGCTTTACCTTGACGCTGTTTGGTTATTTGTTTACTTGTGCTATTTATAGTAACATTGGCGATTTGCCTGCCTATAGCCAGGACTCTGCTTTCAGCAGAGCCCGGCTAAAAACCGATCATGTCTCATACAAGCAATCAATAATTGAAAAATTACGTTGCAATCAAAATGAAAGTTGTTTTAAATACTTTTTGAGGAACGAACTAGGAAACATTCTATTAATTATATAAGACGTTGAAAAAAATTATTTGAATTCAACTTTTGAACAAAAAATCGAAATGTGTCTTTCAATTTATGTATATCCAAATCATCTTTTGAAGGAGAAAAAAAAAGTCCAATTTTTTAAGTTTAATAATGTAAACTCAATTCCAGATTATCAACTAAAAAAACCAATAGTTAGTATTACAAGAACATATACATATTTCAACAAATTACTATTCATGATAATTTGCCAATAATAAGTCTTTATCTTACCTATCAGTTAAAATGTCCGTTTATGAAATATACTGTTTGGTTTTTTTTCTCTTTTCAAGTATATATACGTGTTTTGACAGGCTTGAGGTAACCGTTTAAATAGCAGGGAGATCAATATGTGCACTGATTTTGTTAAAGTTAGAAACAGGGTACGTGCATTTTCAAAAACGGACCATAGTATCTGAGTAAGTTGGTCGTTTAGAGCCAAATAAATATTGGATTGATAGATATAAAATATAAATATAAAAGTTATTACATTTAGAGATTTAACACCGATTACATGCATTGTTATGTTTATTTGCATGCATTTTTATGTTTATTTTTTATCTGTTCTAATCTTGATTTATTAAAAAAACTAAAAAGAAACTAAACTTTATTTCTTTTACAATGATTGATAAACAAGTTCTACAACATATTAATATTTCTCGTTGGCACGGATGTTAGAGAGAAAATTGTTTGTAATTTGTAGCATGTAGCATTTGTTGTAGATATTGTATGATATCTGCTGTAAGTTTAGAAAACGATTGTATAGCATTACTCATTCTTCTGATAAATTCAAAAACCTGAAATACAACTAAAACTGTAAAGCCCACTGCGTTTTTCTTGACCCCTGATTAGTTACAAAATGAGATCAATGAGCTTTCGTAAGGAACTGCATTTCAGATGCGTCACTTATTCAGATAAACTTGACTTGGCCTTAAAACGGAATACCACGACTCAAGCAGCTGCATGTGTAAAAATTTTGTTGAATAACTATACAGAAATCGTTCGAAGTCTCGAGAGTCTCCAAAAGAAACATTTCCTTATATTGTAATGAGATGTTACTTTGTCGGGGTAAACGTGAAACATTAGTGAATAACCCAGGTTTCATGTTTGCAAGATTTGAAGAAAGGTTTTGTTGGATTATTAACAAGGACGTGCCAGGAATTCAGGCAAGAATTCGTGGTAAATATTGAAGCAATACAAGAAGTGGTTAAAATGTATTGGGTACCTATAGATAAAAAGAAAATGAGTATGGACAATAAGGAAAATGAATCGCAGAAATCGACAAGAGAGAGAGGCTGCGTAATGGCCAGAGCAATTTACAGATCGGAAAAAAGAACATCAGAGTAAGTATTCATCTAAGAAATATTCTAGAACAGTCCATAGAAAGCACCATTGTATGTAAGCTTTATAGACTTAAAAAAAAGCCTTTAACAGCATAATAAGAAAAAATTGCAAGTTATGTGATAAACTAAAGCATTATGGGATTCCTTTATAAATGTGTCAACATCATCAGAAAATTGTACGATGGAAATACGAGTTGTGTTATTGAAAATGGAAGAACAGACTGGTGTGAAGTTTGGACAGAGGTGTGGCTAGAATGTGTTATTCCTGGGTTCCTGTTCATATCTGTGGCAGACAGAAAGCATGGTATTCGCCGGAAATTGATGTTTATCCTAGAAGATCATTAATATGCGAACGACCTGGCTATTATATCCATCAAATACAATGATATTCAAGAGAAGACCAGCAGACTGTATTATACAATGTACTGTAAACCAATTTTTATTCGCTGCGACCTATTTCGCGATTAACTGCCAATAAACTGTTTCGCGGCGACTAATGTTCGCGACCAAGCCTTATCTAGACCTGTATTGTTATAATAACTATAGACAAAGGATTGGTTCGCGGCGAGAAATATTCGCGACGACAAGGCTCTCGCTAACCTCGCGAAAATTCTTGCACGCGAATAAAAGTTGGTTTACATTATACAGGGTTAACTATTATCGTAAATAAAACAGTAATGATAAGGATAAGGTTAAATGAAAAATGAACGATGCCAACAACCTAAACGACACGGAAGAAAAAGTGGTTGAAACATTCCTTTACTTAGGTACCAAAATAAACAAGGCCTCGAGAGAGGTATTAAAGACTAGGCTTGACCAGGATTGTCTTTTTATTTCTGAACAATCTGGATATCAGCACCGTGAAACACAACACAGCAACACTGACTCAGAGTCATCTCAGTGTTGCTCATAACTTTGTAGAACCACTGAGAAAGACAATGAAATGCTCGATACATTCATTCTGAAATTTCTTCGGAGAATCTTGAAAATACACTGGATAGGCAATGTTCTCCGAAGAGACACTAGTTTAAACATCAGAAATGCTTTAATTTGAGTTTATAAGGGAATAAGAAGGCAAGGGAGACCAAAGAACACAGTGGAGAAAACAATAGGGTGTTACAGTTGGAGAGAAGTGCAAACTGTAAGTGGCCGTCGTATGTTGTCTCTTTTCCCACGGGGCACGGAGAGGATAAGTAAGTTAGACGGTGCACAGGGGCCAAGCCCGTTTTAACATTAATTTCAATGTAACCATAAATAAAGAAAGGGGTCGAACTCTGACCCAAATAAAAAAACTACCGGCTCGCTTCAAAAGCCTAATAAATCAATGAATTTTTAAAACACTCACAATATGCATGTATTTTTCAGAAAAGTAATATCTGAGATACACTCATGCCGAATTTCAAGTTGACGGGTCTTAAAATAGCGGAGATATACGTCATTATTCTCTCGAAGTCGCCAGTTTATTTTTACTCGAACATTTACCGGTCCAGGCCCCGAGGTTATAAAACTTTTTTCATACTCGTACTTATACTCATACTCCGTACTCCAAGTATGTGCTCCACTGAGTACGACTTTAAAAACCGAGGTTATAAAAGTTTTGGAGTACGTTCTCCGCTGAGTACTATTTGGAGTATGCTCCAAAAGCCGATCGACGAAATTTTACGTCTCTGAAGAAAGACAGAGAACGGTAATTCATGTAAATAGTCCTGGCATGTAGGCAAACTGTACATGTATTCAGATTAATTATTTATCAACAAAATGTAACACATTATTTACATGTACATATTACCTTCTCCATCTGCAAGTATGGAGATGTGTCTGCATCTATAACTTATGAATTTTTGAGCAACAGAGACGATAAATCCAGTGTAATTGGTAAAATTATCAACAAATTGTGATTATGTCAAATCTATCTCTCTCTCTCTCTCTCTCTCTCTCTCTCTCTCTCTCATGAGACTCAGATAGTGATTCATGCATGTGATGATTAAGTATAATTATGTTGTAAGGAACGATATGAATATAAAAGAAAGAAGTAAGAATTTACACGGATATGAAGAGAGTATTTCAACATAGAATTTAGTTCGATATATCTAAAATTTTCCTGGCTTTTATACGATTTTGATATTTTACATGCCAGGAAAAGGTCAGAAACGACGCCAATATAAAACTGGAAAGTCACTGCCCCCAAGTGGATATCTCTTAAGATATTTAGTGAGCAGTTCCTGTATTAGGGAAAACAGGGAAGAGTTTAATTCAAAAATAGAAACATATACTTGGGAAAATCACAAAAATTCTGAGAAATCCGTTTATTTTTACACTCATATAGTATACACTAAGGAAATTATATGGGTATTCCAATTTAATTGCAACATACTTAGTACTATATTTGCCTTTTAAAATTCTTGTGAGAAAAAAACATCTAATATCTTGAAGGGGTGGGGTGGGGGTGGGTGTTGGAATTGCATCAATGAACATATGCCAAAAGCCAAGGACACACGTAAAGTTTCTCATTTTAATATTTTTGGGAATGTGCACGAGAGTTTAAGAAAATTCACTAATTGAAATATTTTTGAAATTTCCAATTTGAGGACCACGTTAAACCGAAACAACGTGTTCAAGGAAACTGTGTACTAAAGTTGCTGTAACCCTTTTTGTGGGGTTTTATTTATGGTTCAAGTTTTTCTCACTTAGTCAAGGCTTGAAAATGTGTGTTTAGAATTTATATATACATACTGTGTCATTTTTAATCTTAAGTAACGTCCATTGATATTTTTGAGCAAGCCTTTTCCTATTCATCTTTAAAATTCGAAATACATGTGTTAATTTTGATGCATTTGACATAGATATTTGGTTACTTTAGATAAAAAAGGAATAGCTATTTGAATTATGTAAATAGTTACTTGCTAATAAAATTAAACAATTTAAGAGATGAATATTCCCACAGCTAAGCTATATAGAGAAAAATCTCTCACATGAAAATGCGAAGAAGCTATTTTAAGTAGTACATGTATTTTCAATCGATTGCATAGAATAACAATAATCCCCTTCAAATCTCTCTCTCTCTCTCTCTCTCTCTCTCTCTCTCTCTCTCTCTCTCTCTCTCTCTCTCTCTCATAAATTCTAGCTTTTATCTTGCGGGTTATGATTAATTTAAGTGTTATCTTTTTTTTCTTTTTCTTTTTTTTTTTTACATAAACAAGCTTTTAATTAACTGTAAATTACCCGAATTCTCAAGCAGAATATATATAAGAATAAAATTTGATGTCATAACACCAAATTTTATTTGTAGAAAGATACTAATATAATACTTAAGACTATGGGGTCACCGGGACCCACCATCCTTATATTCGAGCGTTTATAATTAAATGTTAAACCAAACAATACATACTTACGTATACTTAGACATGTCTATGCTCTCGATGTTTTAATTCGAAATAAATAATAAAGATCGTAAGGTAGGTGATGTTCCATGGTAAAATTTCTTTAATATTTGGAAAATAAAAATCAATTACTGGTAGATGGTTCGGAATGGATACTCTACCTTCCCGCAGTAAAATTAAAAAGAAGTTGCGGCCTATATTAGACAAAGAACACATCTAGATCTCTGCAGCTACATGTAGTATATGGTCACCTAGGAAGCCAAATATGTACGTCATAATTTTAAAATTATTGCCAATACAAAACTTAAAAATTCGAAATATTATCTTTATGTTTACATCTAACGCCCTTTAACCTGCGTTTTAATTACTTACTGCTGATTCTTGATTACTTTCTACATTTCCAAGTAAGATTGCTTTTTGTTAACTTTCAAAATAGGTTTTTATTATCGATATTTCGAGATAAAAAGAAATGAACCTTGTTCAAAATTACTCTAAATTTCACAGCGTTTTTGACACTACAGAGGAAAGGCAATTTATAAGCCAATATTTTCCACATGCAGACAGTAACTGTTTTATGAAAATAAAAAAACCCAACAACAATCGTATAGATAAACCATAGGAAGTAGGATTCGCCGCCCCCCCCCCCCCCCCACTCACACACACCAACGCCAACTCCTCTTAAAAATATTTAGTTCCAGGGGTAGATCCAGAATGTGAAGTTAGAGGGGACGTCAGTATAAGACAGGGAGTCTGGAGAGGCCGCTTTGTGGCCTCCAGATGGTCCAGGGCAAAGTCCTGTTGGTGACCCAGGGGGCAAAGCCGGCCCCGGAAGCTCCAGGATTCTAGAGATTTTGTAGGGTAAAAAGGAAGTCTTTAAATAGACGTTTGAGATATTTCTTCTCGTGATTACCGGTATACTTAAAGTAATAAAATTATTTACAATTTTTAAAGGTTTGTAGATTTAAGACCTACAGTCATCAAATTCCTCTGTCTTGTAGAAATCCAAGAAACATATCCTTTTATTTTTTTCTTTCGAATGACTGTAAATTAATCAGTTTAAAAACCAAGTTCAATGGGACAATGTAAATTAATGAAGTTTTAATAAAAGATACATGTAACTATATATACCAGCTTATATTATAATAACAATGGAAGAGTCGTTAAAACACTTGTTAGTATAACCAATTACTTAAAGGTGGGTATATGGGTGACTGGTCATATTTGAACCCAAGGACAGCGTAACCAAAATGTTTTTTCCTGGGTTTTTTTAGTTACATCATTGAACACACGCGTTTTCTTCATATTGCACCATTGAAACAGTCTAATGTAGAGAAATCCCCCAAGTTAAAAAAAAAAGATAATTAAGACTCGCAAGTTTTACATTTTCTTTGCCAGAAGGAGTATGATTTAACTTTATTTGGACAATTTTTTTAGGGCTGTGTGGGGGGGGGGGACGCCGGGTGCGACCTCCTTTACTCCGCCACTGATTTACCGCTTATTCTATAAAATGTTTCCCTTTCCAAGTTTTGTGGCATGCAACATAAATGATAATTGATTAATAAGTAAGTAATAGAAAGCGTTAGACTTTTATGCATCCCCCATCCTTTGTAATGTTTAGAACAAACCTACATTTTCACTATAATAAAAAAAATGGACCCATCAAGTACATCTGATTGAAATTGATTAATAACGATACATGTACATTGATTTCTTTGTTTTAAATGATGGGGTGTATGGGTCGTATTTGACAAAAAACAGAATTCTTAAAAAGTCGAGCTATTCAACGGTAGTATTTTGTAGGTAGTTATACATGTATATGTACATTAATTAATGAAGTAAACTATCTAAAAGTTATTTTGATAATCTTGGTTGCAGTTCGCCCTTACTCTTAAATTCACCTCCTTTATATCTAGATATGTCATTAAAAAATTGGTAAAAACTTTCCATTTTAATTCATATACATGAAAATATGATTAAATTATAGCGTATAATACAGCAATGTTACAATATGAACAATATTATATGTTTGCACTGCATTTTATTTAGATTAAATGTCTTGAGTACGACTTTGAGAAAGCTTCAAAGCTTACTCAGAAAATCGTATTTTTGTACTCAAAAGGAGTATGAAAAAGTTTTATAACCTCGATATCTTGAGTAGGAGTACGATTTGGAGCACGGGGTACGATTTGGAGTACGAGATCGTACTCAAAAAAGTTTTATAACCTCGGGGCCAGGGCTCACGATGGGATTTTGCCTCTGACAACAGCAGAAGTGCAACACGTCGAGAAACATTTGCACTAATCTTTGAAAATCTCACATCAATCGCATGCTACTTACATCCTTAAATTCCGATAAAATTCCTTAAATACTCTCAAAACTGAACTTTTATTCTGCAGCCACATCAACTTCTGACCAGACCGGCCATTGTGATAGATAATGTTTAACTCATTTTCATTGGTTAATATTCCTGATGGTCCAATCAGAATCAGTCTTTCTCAAAAACGTCAAAATGGCTGACCCTGTCAGAAGTCAATGTGGTTGCAGAATAAAAGTTCATTATGGAGAGTATTTAAGGAATTTTATCGGAGTTTTTGTATGTAAGTAGCGTGAATTTGATAAAAGATTTTGAAAGATTAGTGCGAATGTTTCTACATTTGTTGCAATACTGCTGTTGTCAGAGGCAAATTCCCATCGTGAGCCCTGGACCGGTAAATGTCCGAGTAAAAATAAACTGTCGACTTCGAGAGAATAATGACGTATATCTCCGCTATTTTAGGATCCATCAACTTGAAATTCGGCATGAGTGTATCTCAGACATTACTCTTCTGACAAATACATGCATACTGCGAATGTTTTAAATAATTAATTGATTTATTAGACTTTTGAAGCGAGCTGGTAGTTTTTTATCTGGGTCAGAGTTCGACCCCTTTCTTTATTTATGGTTACATTGAAATTAATGTTAAAACGGGCTTGGCCCCTGTGAGACGGTGTAATGAAGAACTTTTGAAGTAGGCAGTACAATTATTTCGGTATGCTAAAACAGCAGTGCGTCACAGTCTGATAGTCCAAAAAGACTTGGTGTAAGTGTAATAGAATGTGGTTTTTTTGCGTAAGAGTAATGTATTAGAGTACATGCTAAAATAAATCGACTGTTACGTTATACTGTGTCCTGTTAAAGTGATAGAATATATCTATAGAACTCAAAGGACTGGAAAATTACAGTAAAGACATACAAAGAAGGCAAGTGAAAAAAAATGTGTTGCCAACAAGAATGACAACCACTAGAAACAAGTAACATCGCTGTCAGGAATTAGCCACATCCTCTGAGGGATATCAAGAGGGGTATCGTGATTTAGAATCAACATATTTTTAAATTACATATAAATACATTAACAATAGAGCTTGGTACATAAGAAGAATTTAAGAATATTATCATTTTCACGTTCGTATCAAAGCTACACATTGACATCAATATCAAATAACTATGAACAGATTTGTGTGTATTTGGGGGGGGGGGGTAATAAATTCAAATTGAAATCAAACCTACTTACATATTATGTACCGTTACTCCAAGAGTAATAAAACCCTGTTCAAGTATTTGATATCCGAACAGTATATACATAGATAAAGTGCTCAAAAATAAGATGTTTCCTCAAGATATAACTTGGATGATAACGAAACGGATACTTACGTTCGAAGTGATTCATTGGTTAACATTGTCAATGATTTGTAAACATTAAAATGTTTGAAGAACTTGAGATGCTGGTCTTTTTTTAGTGGGGTTATATATTTCAGACATTTACTTTGCTAAGATGGAATTACATTTTATTTCAAAAATTCAAGTTAAACGTCATATCTTAGAAAGGGCTCTTTATACCACAAAATCTACATATTTTTTTATTCATTGATCGTGTTTATTTATTTTAAAGATAATATTGAAATAAATCAATAGATATCTTCAAGGTGACCCTGACTTTTAGGTGACTTTGTTTTATATATACAGTGTGGACGTTTTATGATACAGTGGTATCGATTTCGATAAAATTCATTTATAAAATTAACTTATTGACTCCATATTAGATTTACTATATTATTAAACTGAGCTTTGTTAATATATATCGACAGATAAACATGTTCTACAACGTAAATCAATATCTTTCGTTGACACGGATGTAAGCACGAAAGGGTGGGGGTTCATTCATGTGGGAGGAAGCCGGAGTGCCCAAAGAAACCCAGTGTTCAAGCGGGCAACCACCATACCCTTTTAAATACAACCACTGTCGACAACGGGAGTCGAACTCAGGTCGCAGCGGTGAGAGCACTGTCCACTGCACTACTTGGACACCCATGTTTTAGGAATATTTCAGTGTACTCTTCCTCCAAGATTCCAATTGTTGCCGCTCTATTGCTCTACAAAACAGAAGACCAAATCTATATAAGGATATATATTATGAAACCGTGAAAATTAAGGATTACGTTTACTCAGGGTTTCAGATTTCAAAAAATTCTTTTACAAAGTTCAATATCTGAGGTCCAAACACAAAATAACAACGTTATTAACAAATATCGATTTTGATATCCATGATTTGTTTATTTGAGAAAGATATGCTCCAATAAAGGTAGAATAATATTGAAACAGAGGAAATTCAGACTAATTTTTTAATTTTCTCTTAAAAACTTTCTGTTGCAAGGTGATTGCAAAAGTTAAGTTTCTATATGTTTTTTTTATATCATTTTACATATTTTAAAGTTGTATTTACTCGTCTATAAGTTTATATCACTGGCTGGCACGCGATTGGAAAAAATTTTAAAATACATAAAATCGATTCAAGATAAAATAACTCGAAATTTTGATCATTGACCTTATATAACATATGTTAAATATAAGATTAGTAAAGCTATTCGTATTTTATCATTTCCCAACCTACAAATTGTTTTATCATTTCTAATAATTACAAAATAAAGAAAACCTTGAAAACGGCGGACAATTTTGACAATTTTTTTTTCAGAAAACATTCAGAGGTCACTAGCAGAAAAAGTAGGTCATTGACCTAGTTAATTGAAAGTGAAAAATAGCACCACAATAGTGGGGCTACAATGAACAATTTTTCGTTCCTATTAGTGGACTTTTTTTTTGCCCCTGAGTAAACGTAATCCTTAATTAAAGTAGGTTGCGTAAGATACTCACTTTGGCAAACATGGCCTTATATTAATATGAAACATCTACTCTCAAACAGTTTAATACACAGTATTCAAAGAACACATCGTGTGTACAAATTTTAAAGAGAAAGTAAACAGAGTCGTTCAAAGTGCATTTTAATGTCTTGAAAGTCTGTAGTGTTACATTTACCAATTTTGTCAGTTATGGAAGATTTCAAAGTCAAGATGTGTCTTCTGGTGATGACAAATATGGGATTTTAAATTCATAAAACCGAAATAATCTAGAAAATATTTACAAAGAAAAATAATACCATAAATAGAACATCAGAACGTGCTTAAATGAGGAAATTGCTCATAACAAGACCTTTAAAAGGAACTTAGACACGATTTTGGATCAACATTTCATTTTTTATGTTTAAAATGGTTTACTTGGGCATTTTGAGTGACTGGCCAAAATTTGAAAGTTAGAATTTAAGTTATAAGAGCGATACAGAGATAAGAATTCATTGTTGTGTAAACAAAGTTCGAGTCTTATATTTGGTTACAAATAATGGAAATACAATTTCTTTGACATAATGAATCGTGGAAAACAAGGTGAATTGATTCAATGTGTTAATAAATAATATTGTCAACATAAGAAAGCATCATTTGATTGAAACTTAAATACCAATAAAACAGATATGTAACCAATAACAAAGCTCGAGCTTTGTTTACAAAACAAAGAATTTCAAACTATGTATCTTGCTTATAACTCAATATTTGACTTCCAAATTTTGACAAAGCATTAAAAGTACTCATATTAACTGTTTTTTATATTATAAATGGAAAAATTCAATTTAAAAGTCCCTTTAGGTTGTTTTAGCAATGTTAGCAGGTAGCTGCTATTAATTAAAGATATTTACAGAAGAACTTGTGACAAAGTCGTTAATATTTAAAGTCTTGTATAATGATCATAAATGAACAAAATTTTTATAAAACCATTTGATTACAACTATTTCAATTCCCATAATTATATTTTACAGCTATAAGAATAAAAGATTGATTGGTTTGTGATTAATTAGCACTCATTGATTTGGTCGTAAGTCGTAAGTTCTTCTGTAAAACGCAACCCTCAGGTTTACGATCGCAGCATGAAATTAGAAATATATATATTAAATATACATGAAAATAATATATAGTTATGCATTGTCAATTTATATTACAAAACAAAACGAACCTGTACTTTTTACTTCAGAATAGATTTTCATGTATAGGTTTGTAACAAAAACTGCTTCAATCAGTTTGAGTTATCTTTCATTATGATAAAATATTAAAGATTTAACATACAGTACATGAAGAGCTGTCACAGTTTCTAATTTTTCATTAAAAAAAATGAATACAAAATAAATGACTGCTTGTCCAAATCCATTTTTATCTTATGTTTTGATATTACTTTTAAGTTATAATTAAAATATATTGAGGAAACATGTCATTTTTCAAAGCATTATGCTATATTCTTTTTCAATATCCTGCCTACCTTCCAGTATGTAAATTTGTAGTGCACTTTTAATTGTTGTTATTAACTTAACTGTTATATAAAGACCCCACTGGAAATAAGCTTTTTAACAAAGCTATTATGGGCTGTCTATCATTTGTATGTCATGTAATCTACATAATAACAATATTGAACAGATTGGTTCTTATGAAGTAGCATAGTGCTGTGATACTGCCTGTTTTTTTTATTTGATGTATGTATATGTGTTATCATGGCATTCTGTGATATATTTAGCTGATTAAAATGAAATGAAAATTTTTTTTACTGGTGTTTAATTAAGGTCAGACGACACGTTCCTCGAGAATCTTTTTTGTATCTCCTCGTAATAAAGAGTTCCAATAAAAAATATTAATTTTATAATTACTTTAAAAATGATAAAAATTTACTTAGAACCGTGGCCGCTCACTGCCAGAAGCATATAAGTTCTAGAGGTCGTGAGTTCAAAGCCCCGGCCCGGCGGAGATAGAGTTCTAATATAATGAATTTCGCTATGCTGTAGATGTATTTATCTTTATATCAGCAAATCAAGTGTATTTTCAAGAAGATTATATAAATATAGAAAATTGCATACTCTAGTATTTTGCAGAAATGCCTGGTAAGGTACCCTAATTTTTTGCAAGAAAGCTTGTCAAAGTAGTAGTAAACCATTAACAAATTCCTGGAAAAAGTTATCTCAAATTGAGGAACGTGTCGTCTGACCTTAAATTTGAATAAGATACAGACAAATGATAGTAAATCGGATCCATATATGTTGTACAAATGCTAAACATGTAAACCAGATTTTTATAGCACAAAAAGGGGATCAAATTAATGATTTTTTCAGTTATTGGTATCTTGAATAAAAAAAAATTTATGAAATTTGTATATCCCCATATCTGCTCTTTCAGTATAGAAAACCCGTATTCAATTTTACACTTTTTTTTCACTCTCAAAATATTATAAAGCAACACACATGCACCTGTTTCTGCTATGAGGTTTACATTCAGTATAGTTTATCATACTGTATTATAACATTACTGAGGGGTCCACCGTTACCGTCACTGAGGATGCGAACCGGACTTGATCCGGAATGTTGGTGCGTGTTTGGTTTTTTGTTTTGCAATACTTCCTGTTTCAAGATGGACGAAGACACAGACCACAAACTTCCTAACTTAAAAATATGTATCGAGAATACGGAATCTGACAATGAAAGACGCGATCGGGTGGCTGTGTCTGAAGACGAAGAGCTTGATTATAATGAAGAAGTCGAAAGCAGTGGAAGCTCTGAGGAGGATAACGTGGAATTTAATGTCCGCTTGGGAAACCGAAAAAAGTCTGGTGACAAAGGTTCTCGACTGGACTCAAAGCTACTATAAAGACTCGTGAAGACAGTAGAGTGATTAAATCAAAGTCCGAGAGTGAAGAAGGGGAGATAAATGACTCGAGTGATGATTCCCCGGTGGAGTTTAATGTCAGATTGGGGGAACTGTCAAGCCATTCAAGTAGACCAAAGGTGACGTGATATTATAAAGAATTACCACAGGCCTCTGAATTTCTATCAATAAGCCGTTAAATGTATGGGAAGATAAAGAAATATATGGTACCCTATCTATATATAAATACATTATTGCGTGGACCCTGAGGTCCACGCAGAAAATATATAAGCGAGGTTAAACCGGATGCTATGGGAAAATTCAGCCTGCGCATCAGCTAGCCTGGTTCCTGTGCGTAATGGGTAACTCAGGGAACTAGGCTAGCACACGTTTATCTGAATCGGGATCGGGAGTCCGTGTCATATGCACACATAAGTTCAAAGGCGCTGTAATTGTAAAGTTGTCGGAAAACAGTACAGAAACATGTGTTCCTTTTAAAAAATGATTGGCATGTGATATGAACTATCAGTATCATGAAATACTAGTAAGTTAATGTTATGCCGAAACTACAACATGCATCAAATAGCATAATTTGCAATGGTTTGTTGTTTTCCGAATACACAAGTAACTTAACTTTGCTTTTATAGTGGCGAGGCTAGAGAACTTCCCGATTAAATTTTTTAAGCATTTAAGTATGATTGAATAATTATGTCACTGAATAAAAGTTTAAATCTTAAGAAAAATGCATCATATGAAATTTTTAATTTACACAAAGCTGTCACTTCATAGTTAACAAAGTACTGCAAATCGTAATGTGTGCGCAAATAGTAGAATTCACCGAATGCCTGATACTGTACATGCAAACTTCATTCATAGATAGATCATAATTATTTTATAAATATGAATCCTTTAAATTCTGAGATAAAAAGTCAGAGCTATGCATACATGTATACGTAATACAACGTACAAATTTAGTGGTTAAAAGCAGAGGGCTAGAGTCGGTGGAATCTCTGATAATCTAAAGGTTTTCACTTTTTCGTTGGAAACACATACAAATGGTCCACGTATTGTAGTCCTTTTTTAAAGGACAGCAACTTGTTTATATATAGATAGTGTCTCTCTCTCTCTCTCTCTCTCTCTCTTCAATAAACGGATTATTGATAGAAATTCAGAGGCCTTGGAATTACAGTCAACTTGAAACTGACTCCTACCCGAACAGACTGGTAATCAAAAAGTTCAAGTTAAAAAATGACTTTCATTATAATATTATGCCTGCCTTTAAAGAGTGAGATGAATTTATAACTACTATATATAAGAACTATATTTGATATGAGTTATATTTGGCCCCCATAATTCATAAGTGTTTTTGGTACAGTAAAATGTTTTATTATATTTTAGAAGAGTTGATGTAAAATATATTTTTCACCTATTTATTTGCACTCACTGGTAGTATATGACGTCAGAAGTGACACTATTTCTCTAATTCAATCAAAATCAGTCTAAAATTGACATTTTTCTTATCTTTTTATGAATGGGAAATATAGAGCGCATGCTTGAACAAGGAACTTTTTTTGTCACTTATTAGTCTTGGCTAGATACATCTCTGATTAAAATATTTTGTTTGTTCAAGCATGCACTATTATTGCACTCTATGTTTTCTGAAAGAAAAACTGCATGAAAACAAGCTGTTTTATGCTAAAAATGACGGGAAGAGGTTGTCTTTACGATAACTTATTTCTAAATTGTGGGCAGTTGAATCAAAATGAACATTATGTAAAAACATCACATATATATCTGTACAAAGAAAACAAAGAATTACAGTAAAATGATGATGTTCATTTTAGGTGGCCATTTTAGGCCCATATCATATATAGTTCTTTGTCAATATAATTAATAAGTTTTTTAAAGATAAGATTGCCTGTAAACTGGAAATGTCTATCAAATGTTGATATCAGGGATGGGGTAATGGTAATTTATAATGGTAATTGAGTGTAATTAATTACAAATTTTGATGTAATTGGAAGTAATGTGTAATTGGCCACATTTTCAATTACATGTAATGGTAATTTAATTAATTACTTTCAAAAAAGGCATGTAATTCCAATTACTTTTCAATTACTTTCAATTACACACTGATGAACATATAAATATTAAGCTGTCCATTACCCATTTTCCCCCACTATGGTACATTAGGTCAAGTTTGAAGAGTAGTTAAAAAGCATTAAACTATTATTATATATATCATTATAATACTAAATATTTTTCAAAATGGAAGTTTTCAGTGATTCAATATTTAATGATAAGTTTCCCAAATTTGATTAAGTACATGTATTTGATGATTTGTTTGATCTATTTTTTCTTAAAAAATACTTATTTCCCTTCTTATTAGAATAATTAGTGTGTCAATTATCATTTAATTAGTTTAAAACATCACTGTTTAATTTACAAACAAAATCAGTGTTATCGAAATTTTATAAACTATCAAGTCATGCTTTGTAATTGATATCCTAAAATACACAGAGCTAAAATGCATGGCTTCAAATGGGTTTAAGTTTTTGATGCCTAACATGTCCACAGGGTGTGTTCCCTTATTGCTAACATTTTGATAATTAGGTAGAGAACAACAGGTGTGAATTGTGTTTTGATAACAATTAAAGTCTGCCCTCTACCCGAGATTAACCCGTACTTTGGCATTGTATTTACAAAGAAAAAAAATAGTGTATAAAAATGCAAAGGAGAAAGTTTTCATATAATAGTTTTGCATGCAAGAAATACTTTAGGTGTAGGTTAAGGGATATGACTTTTAAATGTTTATTGAATATCAGGGTGTATGGGACACCTCCATATTGTGACTACCAGTATCTGCATTTTAAAATAAACAATAAAAACCAAATTTATATTTTTCCTCTCCAAAAAATTGTAACTAATTATTAGAATAGTTAGCAAATTCTCAAGCAGTGAAATTATTTTAATTTATGAGGAAATTTTATTCATATTATAGATATACCTCCTTAAATGTTTATGTGTTGTATATAAATCAGGTTTTAGTAAATTTTGATGAAAAAGTAATTTGTAATTTAATTAATTACATCTGTAAAGTAATTCAATTAATTACATTGGAAAACTCTTGTAATGGTAATGGTAATTTAATTGAAGAATTTAGGCAAGTAATTGTAATTTAATTAATTACTTTCCATTGTAATTGACCCCATCCCTGTCCCAAAGGTCCACCAGTATACAGTTCCAGAGAAATAAACAGGCAATTGATGCAGGATTCCACATTAATTGGACGAGACTCAACGATGGCAACATTATAACAATTTAACAGACAGACATGTTACAAACAAGTCGGATATGGCCAGTAGTGGCCTCCGGACTCAAGACTCTGGGAGGGTCGGACGTGGCCGGGGCTGGCCGCCGTATTCCAGACTGCGCATTGACAATTGTACGTAACTATTTATAAGAATCTTAACAATGAGTATAAATTGACAGGTAATGATATAAGTAAGCTGAGTGAGGTTCAATTTCAAGTTCTTTATTCCAAGAGACAAATGTCTCATAGGTTATACATATGAACATATACATATTAAATAAACAGTAAGAAAAACAAAGTGTACATAATCAGTTTGGATAATTCACATGGAGAGTTCGTTGCTTGTTTGCATAATATAAATATTTACCTAAATTACACAGTTCTTTAGTATTAGAGGTAGATAATAACTGTATAACTTTAGAGACACTTGGTTTTCGGGAGTAGTATTTTTTAATATACTTATCTCTTAAACTACAAAGTGATGGACAAATAAGTAAAAGGTGAAAGGTTCACAGATATTAAATAATTAAATAAACTCAATGAGTCTTTGATGTCCAAGAAATGAAAATCTGATAATTGCACAATGTTGTTTTAAGAGATAAACAGTCCTTGAGACATGACACTCTGTCTCTTTTAAATCACATATAAAGTCTGAAAAGTGTCAATCACTAAATAAAAAAGTAACTTTGTAAGAAATAAACTGTGAGAAAAAACTATACGAAACAGATGTTGAATTTTACAAGTAAAGTAGAAAAAAATTATAATTGAACAGTGCATTTTGCACGATGATACTACATGTTTATAAGCAAATACAGATCTTAACACGTTGTCTCTATCTTGATTCGCCGCATTTTATTCACAGAGTGGGACTATGGTTATGCCCGGTACGAAGGTAAAAAGATCATTGGCAAACGTTTTACACGCATTTTTATCGAACGCAAGCGCCAATGAATCTCTTAGTATATATGCGGATATCCTGGAAATTTTACAGGGGGTTTTGAAGAATAATTTTGTATTTCGAGGAGGGGGAACATGCGCGGATCAGAAAATTTTTTCGGTGTGGGGGTTGAAAAGTCAGACGGTTTTTTGAGTTTGCCAAGGGATGTCCGAGGCATATTTGGTAAGTTTATAATGTACACGTAATTGAAAGAAATTTCGCTGGGTGGGGGGGGGGGGGGGGTCTGGAACCCTTCCCCCTCTAGATCCGCACATGGAGAAGACCGGTGCCGGTAATTTTACTGTAATTTTAACCATTTTTATTTAATTATTCATGTTCATAATTATCAGAAAACCAATATTATCTTTCAAAGCAGTTAAAACTTAAAACTTAAGATACGAACCATTTAGTCTCGGTGAGTATTGCGTCCGCGTACGAAAGAAATGGCAATTTTCAAGAAATTCGGATGGACGATCTGTGTCCTAGGTCGTCCATCCAATTCTTTTTCAGACTAAAAGCTACAGACCTGCAGTTAGAGATTGTCAAACTTTTATTGATTATGTCAATTTATTTGTCTCAAAGAATCATTTTTTAAATCAAGGCAAACTCATCCAACAAATCTTGACAAGCAAAAAAAGAAAAAAGAAGAATTTTGAATTTTTCAAAATTGTCAAAATTTCACCCATAATTTCATGATTTTCATACCAATTTTTTACATGCTACCAAAATGGGGGGGGGGGGGCAACTCCATGATAATTCAATTTTTGTATGTAAATTTTAAAAAAATAGTTGCTGCGAGAAAAAGTGGGGAGAAGACATCTTTATGTCATATAACATGTGAAACTGATTTCATTCCACCCACAAGCTTGAAATAATTTTAATGAAACAATATAAATAGACGTCATAAATTCCATATCAAATGACATATTACCACTTGATTCTGCGCGTCTTTTTAATGAATTTATAAACAGCGGCAAATTCTAAAATGTATTTTTGCTAGCGCTCTCGAGCGCTAGCTTCTACGTTAGTCTTTTTCAGTGGAATACGCATGCTCGACTCCATTGTAGGGGATTCTGGGAATACTGTACTACTGTAGATAAACTGTATCATTTGAATTTCGTTTTATCATCTTCACACGAAGTTTTGTGTTTCATTGTAAATGTAAAATATCAACAGTAGCTTAGGTCTTATAATGAAAAGTTATTTTCAATATTATAATAAATAGCTAGCATTATTTTAAATTCCTTCAAGCTCGGAAAACAACAGCGGATATGTTTTCCGAGCTTGCCAGAAAAGCCCGAGAAGATACGATTGATACAAAACAGTATCAATGGTTCTTGAAAATTTCACCTCGAAATTAAAATTACAGTAGATACATAATGATTAATGCACAGTCAGTGAGCTATGCTATTGCCGATGTGAAGCCCACTCAAGATTCACAATTCTTATATAATTTAGACCCCACTCCAGCACAATTCCAATACACCACTGTGCCTTCCTATTGTTATTAAATTGATTCAGAAATTTAAATCAATGTTTTAAAAATCTGTTTTTGTGTTTTATGATGTCTACAGCGCTAGCTCACCAATCTTTTTAAAAGATCAGCTTGTTAAAGGTAATGTTAGCTGCAAGTGTGTAGACCTTGTATGAAAAATTTCGGATGGTAGTCAATTTTTCCGGGATACAGACCGAGCGTGTACATGTACTAATCCTTCTTCACATTGTAATTAAGGTTTTCCGCTCTCAGCGGAAAACCTTACTATTATTCTGAAAAAAATTTCAAATTTCTTATTATTTTTTTTTTCTTCTAGACGCCAACTTTGATCCTTAATATCTCGCTCGTTTGTTCACCGATTGTTTTTAAATTTTCAGGACTGATAACATGCCGCGTGATGTTGTCGTTGCATATTTTAGTTGAGGAAAATCCCTATCCGGTTTTGAGTTATTCCCCTTTTAGTAAAATTTAACGACTTCTTTTGTCCAGGGGGTTTAGCTTTAACGATGACTGGCAGAGTCTCAAAGATAGGCTGGTTTGGAAGCTAATACATTGAATTTGTGCGAGATATATTTTATTTATTATTTAAATGCAAATAAAAGGGGTGGTATAGATGTTGAAACAAAGGTACGAAAAAAAATCAAAAAAATTCGCGTATTTTCCGTGTTAGTTTTCTACCTGATAAAAATTTGTTATAACATGTATTTTAAAAGTTCTTGGTCTTACCCAGACCTTTCATTCGGTATACCGAAAAAGGGGCTGGCCCTTATAATTAGGGAGTTAGAGGCGTCCAAATTTTCTTGTCAATAACTTAAAAAGGAATAAACATTTCTAATGCATTATTGAAGCAAAGTTGTAAAGAAATTAATTTTGAATCCTTCTATAGTATTCAATTTAATGTTTTCGTAATTCATAGTCAGTATTTGCAGAAACAATTGTTGTCAGTTCGGTCCATTTTTTTGTGGGGGTGCGGACGTTTATGACGTTATGAAAGGGCTTCTTGTAATGCACTAACTGATACATGTAGCGCGCAAAAATAATTCCACATAAAATTCCCAAATGTTTTTATACATATGTACATTTTCATATCATATAGATAAACCTCGTTGACCTTATTTTTGTTGTTTGTTTCATAACTGTGCCCCTGTCTATATTTAGATGCATTACGAAACTCAGGTAACCGATCGATAGGGGAGTCGCTAGCTGTATTCAGGCCGTCGCCTAGACGACAGTGCATGTGCTTGTAGAGCTGGACGTACACGATTAACGCCCCATTGTGTTACTGTAACAGAGACATTTTGAATTGTTTCAATACTGGGAGATGTGTTAATAAAATGGTTCCAATGCATGGTAATTTAACTCAACTTTTCTACAATACGTATACACGGCCGTCATATAAAGCACAATGTGTATTACTGACATGACAAATGTACGCTGGCAATTTAAACGAACGCGGGATTGCTCCCGATAGAACAATTCTTTTAAAGCAAAAAAAAATATACTGATTTGCGATGGATATAATATAATTATCATCGTGGAGATGATTTTAAAAAGTGAACTTAATATTCGTATACGATAATATTTGAATCCAAAGCCGCTAGTTTTAAGTTACGATTATTAGGGATATTAATTATGACTTGCCCCGCGTTTCACGTTTTTTACTTGCAAAACATCTACAAACGAAAATACCAAACAACCTTCAGCAGCAACTTATAAATTATTTATTCCATACACAATTCTAAAGAGGTAATTAAATAAATTTTATAAATGCTTTATACTTGTACTCGCTATCTTCCATGGAAAAAAGTGGCATGGAAAAAATGTTGTTCAATGTTCATCAAATACGCTGTAGCCTTAGCAATCAAAAAAAATTAACAAACTGTATATTGATAGATTGACATATCAACAAACATTCAGACCCGCAATGTGTTTTCTTACAAGTTCTATAAAACGTAGACTCAATGATTGAATTCTTTACCGTTTTCCGTCTGGGTTATTTTGAATCACGTGTGTACGTTATGTGTAGCCATATAGATGAACACTTTAAGTGTTTAATTTTTAAAAGAAATTGTGTAAATGCAGAGCAATGCAATGCTAGGACAATAAAATTCTAACAATGTATATGGTGAGGCCGGTCAGACTGATACTGGTTCTGCTTGTTCTACAAATAGCGAATGTAAGACGAAGTATTTGGGTGTTATATTTTAAACAAATATAAGTATTGCTTTCTTAAAAGCTTGCATTACTCAACCAAGTATTTTATTGGAATCATTCTTAGTTACCTATATGTACCGCTCGGTCTGTATCCCGGAACAATTGACTACCATCCGAAATTTTTCATACAAGGTCTATAAACTTGCAGCTAACATTACCTTTAAAAATACATTTTAGAATTTGCCGCTGTTTATAAATTCATTAAAAAGGCGCGCAGAATCAAGTGGTAATATGTCGTTTGATCTGAGATTTATGACGTCTATTTATATTGTTTTCATTATGATTATTTCATTATTTCAAGCTTGTGGGTGGAATGAAATCAGTTTCACATGTTATATGACATAAAGATTTCCTCTCCCCACTTTTTCTCGAAGCAACTATTTTTATAAAAAAAAATTGAATTATCATGGAGTTGCCCACCCCCCCCCCCCCCCCACCCCCATTTTTTGGTAGCATGTAAAAAAAAAATGGTATGAAAATCTTGAAATTATGAGTGAATTTTGAAAATTTTGGAAAATTCAATTTTTTTTTCTTTTTTTGCTTGTCAAGATTTGTTGGCTGAGTTTGCCCCCCCCCCCACTTTCAAAAACGATGCTACGTGCTTGGAAATTACTTATTTCTTTATTCCCCTCTTTAATAAACAAAACAAACTAACAAACATAACCGATCGAGATAAATATAAGTACATGTATCAAAAACAAACTACACATTCATCCTTCACTCAAAATATTACCTTTTCGATATTTGTCATCGTTGTAGACCCGTATAACAATCTGTTAAGTAGGTGCTTGCACGAAAAAGAACCCCTTGCTGATCTACATTTTCATTAACGAATACAAAGAAAAAATATATTTTGATTTATTTTTGAATTTCTTTTGATGTAAAAAAAAAAAAAAAAGAGAAGAAATTGGTTCTCAGTCCCTCTTTATGCCTGTTTGCTAGTGGTTAATCTAAGTTCATTTTGAATATCCTTTTGTAATTTAAAAAATGCGATGTAAATTTTTTTCAGGCAATATTTCGGATATTGCAATGAATAGTTGTTTCTTGAAATTTTATTAGACTATAAAATTGTAAAATGCTAACATTGAAAATTGTTCCCGATTTCTTTCTTTTTTTCTAAGGTAAAACTTTATTGATTTAAAAAATGATTCTTTGAGACAAACAAGTTGACATAATCAATAAGAGTTTGACAATCTCTAACTGCAGGTCTGTAGCTTTTAGTCAGAAAAAGAATCGGATGGACGACCTAGGACACAAATCGTCCATCCGAATTTCTTGAAAATTGCCATTATTTTCGTACGCGGACGCAATACTCACCGAGACTAAATGGTTCGTATCTTAAGTTTTAAGTTTTAACTGTTTTGAAAGGTAATATTGGTTTTCTGATAATTATGAACATGAATAATTAAACATAATGGTTAAAATTACAGTAAAATTACCAGCATCGGTCTTCTCCGTGAGCGGATCTAGAAGGGGAAGGGTTCCAGACCCCCCCCCCCCCACCAGCGAAATTTCTTTCAATTACGTGTACATTATAAACTTACCAAATTTGCCTCGGACATCCCTTGGCAAACTCAAATAACCGTCTGACTTTTCAACCCCCACCCCGGAAAAATTTTCTGATCCGCGCATGTTCCCCCTCCTCGAAATACAAAATTATTCTTCAAAACCCCTTGTAAAACTTCCAGGATCTCCGCATATATACTAAGAGATTCATTGGCGCTTGCATTCGATAAAAATGCGTGTAAAACGTTTGCCAATGGTCTTTTTACCTTCGTATCGGGCATAGCCACAGTCCCACTCTGTGAATAAAATGCGGCGAATTAAACTAGAGACAACGTGTTAAGCTCTGTATTTGCTTATAAACATGTAGTATCATCGTGCAAAACGCACTGTTCAATTATATATATTTTTTACTTTACTTGTAAAATTCAACATCTGTTTCGTAATTTTTTCTCACAGTTTATTTCTTACATAGTTACTTTTTTTATTTTCAGACACTTTTCAGACTTTATGTGTGATTTCAAAGAGACAGAGTGTCATGTCTCAAAGACTGTTTATCTCTTAAAACAACATTGTGCAATTATCAGATTTTCATTTCTTGGACATCAAAGACTCATTGAGTTTATTTAATTATTTTATATCTGTGAACCTTTCACTCAGCTTACTTATATCATTACCTGTCAATTGCAATTTATACTCATTGTTAAGATTCTTATAAATACGCGGTCACAGAAATATAATACTTTGTTTCTCAGTGTTTACACATCTAATATTGTACTATGGCCAGCTATCAATTTTTTGTAATACGTCACAAGTATGACGCAGCTACGACGGAAAACCTAATCGTTGCTTGCAACGAGCTCGTCTCTAGTTTTTGTATATATCTTCTATACACTGTAAATACAGTTTATTGAGAATAAAGTTCATTGTCATTGGTACATATATGCAGCTAAGGTAACTAAGAATGCTTCCAATAAAATACTAAGTTGAGTAATGCAAGCTTTTAAGAAAGCAATACTTATATTTGTTTAAAATATAACACCCCATATACTTCGTCTTACATTCGCTATTTGTAGAACAAGCAGAACCAGTATCAGTCCGACCGGCCTCACCATATACATTGTTGAAATTTAATTGTCCTAGCATTGCATTGCTCTGCATGTACACAATTTCTTTTAAAAATTAAACACTTACAGTGTTCATCTATATGGCTACACATAACGTACACACGTGATTCAAAATAACCCAGACGGAAAACGGTAAATAATTCAGTCATTAGGTCTACATTTTCTAGAACTTGTAAAAAAAAACACATTGCGGGTCTGAATGTTTGTTGATATGTCAATCTATCAATATACAGTTTGTTAATTATTTTCGATTGCTAAGGCTACAGCGTATTTGATGAACATTGAACAACATTTTTTCCATGCCACTTTTTTCCATGGAAGATAGCGAGTACAAGTATAAAGCATTTATAAAATTTATTTAATTACCTCTTTAGAATTGTGTATGGAATAAATAATTTATAAGTTGCTGCTGAAGGTTGTTTGGTATTTTCGTTTGTAGATGTTTTGCAAGTAAAAAACGTGAAACGCGGGGCAAGTCATAATTAATATCCCTAATAATCGTAACTTAAAACTAGCGGCTTAGGATTCAAATATTATCGTATACGAATAATACATTTGTTATGTTTATTTCCGGAACTTACTTTTCCGATAACCATCAGTTTTCTCTTTTATACGGTAACTTTCGTTTTCTGTATGTTTTGGCGCGCAGCCATATTGTGTTCAAGTTGATATAAATGATAAACCTTGAATAGTGCTGGTGTTTATATTCTTGAACCCACAAACGGACATTACAATTGGCGACGAGGATCGGACAACGTCACAACACAATAACTATGGCTGTCTACAGGAAAATAGAAAATTATGAGTTCGATATGAACTGGGATGAATATATCGAAAGGTTAGAACATTTTTTTACTGCCAACGAAATCGAGGACGCTGATAAAATGAAGTCTATATTATTAACAGTGTGTGGACATAAAATGTATGGACTCATTTGTAATTTAACGTCCCCGAACAAGTCAGCAGACAAAACTTACGCAGAGTTGAAAACCTTGATTGCCCAACATTTAAAACCCAAACCTCTGGCTATCGCCGAACGATTCAGATTTTATCATAGAAACCAGAGGAAACAGGAAACCGTAAGTCAGTACATCGCGGAACTTAGAAAACTCAGTGAATTCTGTGAATTTGGAGAATTTCTGAACCAGGCATTGAGGGATCGTTTAGTGTGTGGCCTTTCATCGGTGGCTACTCAGCGAAAACTACCGGAAGAGGATAAGTTAGATTTAAAGAAGGCAATGGATGTAGCAATTTCAATGGAACTTGCCGAGAATGAAGCTCGTAAATTGAAAGCGGATGTTCAAGATGTTCATGAACCCGAATCCATACACAAAGTGACTGTGAGGAATAAACCATGCTATAGATGCGGGAAGACAAATCACATACCAGATAAGTGTTTTTATAAAACCAGTAAATGTCACACATGTCATGAAATGGGACATATACAGAAAATGTGTTCAAAAAAGGAAACAGTGGAGCCTAAAAAACAAAAGAAGAAGTCAAAATTGAACTTTGTGTCAGAAAATCCAGAGTCAGATCATTCTGAGGACAACAGTGAGAATGAACACTGGCCAATCTTTTCATTGTCAAAGGAACAACGAGGAGCCAAGGAGATAAGGATAGCTGTATGACTGGAAGATGAACAAATAGAAATGGACTTAAGATACAGGTACTTCTGTCTCTGTGATATCTGAACAATTTTATGAGAATAAGCTGAAGAGGAAAGTCAAGTTGCATCCAAGTTCTGCAATTCTAAAGACATATTCAGATGAGATATTGGAAGTGTTGGGTGAAATAAGTGTGAATGTGGAGTATCAAACACAGACAAAAACATTACCTGTTATCGTGGTTAAAGGAAAGGGACCGGCCTTGTTCGGAAGAAATTGGCTCCAAAGTATAAAACTGGACTGGCAGTCAATCCATATTGTTATGACAGATGACTTGAAGAAGTATTCTGTTTTTGACAACAAATTAGGATGCATTAAAGGGATCACAGCAACCTTAAAGGTTAAGGGTGATGTACCACCACCAAAATTCTTCAAGCCTAGACCCGTACCATTTGCTTTGCGAGACAAGATTGCTGCAGAATTAGACAGACTTCAGCAAATAGGTATCTTGGAGAAAGTTGAATGTTCAGACTGGGCTGCTCCAATAGTACCAGCAATGAAAGCAGATGGCTCTGTGCGTATATATGGAGACTTCAGTCACAGTAAATCCATACTTGGATATTCCAGAATATCCTTTTCCTACAAGTAATGAATTGTTCACAAAGCTCAATGGTGGCCAAAAATTTTCAAAGCTGGATTTGTCTCAGGCGTATAACCAAATTGTTTTGGACAAAGACTCTCGAAAGTATGTGACTATTAACACACACCAAGGACTCTATCGATACACTCGCTTACCTTTCGGTATCGCATCAGCACCTGCTATTTTTCAGCGAACGATGGATACCATTCTTCAGGGTCTGAACAAGGTCGGATACATACTTGATGATATCCTTGTAACTGGAGCAAATGACTCTGAACATAAGCAGATCTTAGAAGCTACACTCCAACGTCTGGATGATTATGGTGTGAAATTACAGAAATCTAAGTGTCAGTTTATGCAGGACCAAGTAGAATACTTTGCATTTATTGTGAGTAAGGAAGGAATCAAGCCTTCACCAAAGAAGCTAGCAGTAATTAATAACCTGGAGGATCCCAAGTCACGTAAGGAACTTCAGATATGGTTGGGAATAGTGAATTACTATCGAAAATTTGTCCCAAACATGTCAACAATTAGTGGACCACTTACACATTTATTGTCTCAAGATGTTCCATGGAAGTGGACCCCAGAGTGTTCTGAAGCTTGTGCCAAAATAAAAGACTTGCTAGTGTCATCTAAAGTAATGGCTCACTATGACCCCCACAAACCATTGGAGTTAGCTGTTGACGCTTCTGGATATGGATTGGGTGCAGTGATATCGCATTCTGATGGATCAAAGGACAATCCTATTGCATGCGCTTCCAGAACCTTAACCACTGCAGAAAAGAATTACTCACAGATAGAAAAAGAAGCCCTTGCTATCATCTTTGGAGTTACCAAATTTCACGCGTATCTATATGGGCGGAAATTTACACTCATTACCGACCATAAACCGCTAACCACTATATTTGGACCCAAGAAAGGCATTCCAGTCTTAACAGCTTCTCGACTGCAGAGGTGGGCGATCCAACTGGCAGCTTACCAGTTTGACATTAAATATCGCACTACTGGAAAACATCAAAACGCAGATACCCTTTCACGTTTTCCACTTGCAGAGGAGGGAGAGTCAAGGACAGTATTTGATAGAGAGACGGAGTTGATACACAGAATACAGCTAAAAAAACTTACCTGTGACTGCTGAAAAAGTCGCAGCTGCAACAAAGAATGACATTGTCTTGTCTCGTGTGGTGGAATTTACAAAAAGTGGTTGGCCAAGCTCACAACCAGACCCAAACTTGTTGCCATTCTATCGAATACGCAATGAATTAACTATTGAAGATGGATGTTTACTTCGAGGGATCAGAGTGGTTATCCCAGAAAAGTACCGACAAAATTTATTGGCGGAGTTACATGTCTCACATCCAGGGATGGTCAGGATGAAATCATTAGCCAGACTTCATGTATGGTGGCCCGGTTTGGACTTTGATATTGAGACCAAAGTATCTCGGTGTGACTCCTGTAGGGCTCAATTACCCAACTTACCTAGAGCTCCATCCAATCCGTGGTTATGGCCAAGTGCACCCTGGAAACGAGTACACATTGACTACGCTGGACCCTTTATGCAGCGCATGTTCCTAATAGTAGTAGATGCATATTCAAAGTGGATTGATGTGGTGATGATGACTTCTACTACCTCAGAGAGTACTATCAATGCTTTGAGATACCTGTTTTCTTCATATGGGCTACCTGTAGAAATTAAAGGAGAATGGAATACGTCACATTAAGTCTGCACCATATCATCCTGCATCAAACGGGGAGGCAGAAAGAGCAGTTCGTACTTTTAAACAAGCAATGAAAAACATGGCAAGTGAGACGGGAACGTTAAATCAGAAATTGGCAGTATTTTTATTGTCCTATCGCACTACTCCGCACTACTCCGCATACAACTACCAATACAACACCAAGTGAGCTGTTCTTCAACAGAAAACTTCGTACAAGACTGGGTGTGGTGAAACCCCAATTGTCTGACCGTATCCATCAGAAATCACTCCCAGCTGAAAAGAATACTCGAGAATTCAATGTTGGTGATACTGTCATGGTGCGTGATTATCGCGGAAACAAAGTCTCTTGGATAAAAGGTACCATCTCGAGAAGACTGGGACCAGTTACTTACCATGTGAGTGTTTGTGGTATGCTGTGGAAACGACATGTAGATCAGATACGTACATGTGATGTCATGTGTGAATTAAGAGGTTCAGAGCCAGTAAAACCAAGTGTGTTCGACTGCCTGGTTCCCATAAGTGCACCGTTGAAGAGTGGGGAGGAACCATTCAACAATACCGGTGATGTTCTTAACTCCCAGGATTCACTGTCAACTGATCCCTCTACCAGTGATGACCGCAAACATAAAAACATCAGTCCAACACAACCCAGATATCCACCTCGTGAACGTCGCAGGCCACAGCGACTAATCGAACAGTGTTAAACTATCAATTCAAGTGTGATTTACTTCTAATGTTAAAATCTTGTTCTAGATTTACCAAACTGTAATGATTTACAATTTTATTGGAAAGGGCAGAAAAGTGTAATGTTTATTTCCGGAACTTACTTTTCCGATAACCATCGGTTTTCTCTTTTATACGGTAACTTTCGTTTTCTGTATGTTTTGGCGCGCAGCCATATTGTGTTCAAGTTGATATAAATGATAAACCTTGAATAGTGCTGGTGTTTATATTCTTGAACCCACAAACGGACATTACAACATTCACTTTTTAAAATCATCTCCACGATGAAATTATATTATGTCCATCGCAAATCAGTATTTTTTTTTTGCTTTAAAAGAAATGTTCTATCGGGAGCAATCCCGCGTTCGCGTACATTTGTCACGTCAGTAATACACATTGTGCTTTATAAGACGGCCGTATATACGTATTGTAGGAAATTTGAGTTTAATTACCATGTATTGGAACCATTTTATTAACACATCTCCCAGTACTGAAACAAAAGTAACACAGTGGGGCGTTAAACGTGAACGTCCAGCTCTACAAGCACATGCACTGTCGTCTAGGCGATGGCCATGAATACAGCTAGCGACTCCCCTATCGATCGGTTACCTGAGTCTCGTAATGCATCTAAATATAGACAGGGGCACAGTTATGAAACAAACAACAAAAATAAGGTCAGAGAGGTTCATCTTTATGAAATGAAAATGTACATATGAATAAAAACATTTGGGAATTTTATGTGGAATTATTTTTGCGCGCTACATGTATCAGTTAGTGAATTACAAGAAGTCCTTTCATAACCTCATAAACGTGCGCACCCCCACAAAAATGGACCGAACTGACAACAATTGTTTCTGCAAATACCGACTATAAATTACGAAAACATTAAATTGAATACTATGGAAGGATTCAAAATTAATTTCTTTACAACTTTGTTCAATAATGCATTAGAAATGTTTATTCCTTTTTAAGTTATTGACAAGAAAATTTGGACGCCTCTAACTCCCTAATTATAGGGACTAGCCCCTTTTTCGGTATACCGAATGAAAGGTCTGGGTAAGACCAAGAACTTTTAAAATACATGTTATAACAAATTTTTATCAGGTAGAAAACTAACACGCGATTTTTTTTTAATTTTTTTCGTACCTTTGTTTCAACATCTATACCACCCCTTTTATTTGCATTTAAATAATAAATAAAATATATCTCGCACAAATACAATGTATTAGCTTCCAAACCAGCCCATCTTTGAGACTCTGCCAGTCATCGTTATAGCTAAACCCCCTGGACAAAAGAAGTCGTTAAATTTTACTAAAAGGGGAATAACTCAAAACCGGATATAGATTTTCCTCAACTAAAATATGCAACGACAACATCACGCGGCATGTTATCAGTCCTGAAAATTTAAAAACAATCGGTGAACAAACGAGCGAGATATTAAGGATCAAAGTTGGCGTCTAGAAGAAAAAAAAATAATAAGAAATTTGAAAATTTTTTAGAATAATAGTAAGGTTTTCCGCTGAGAGCGGAAAACCTTAATAAACATCAGTAATTGACTAGAGAGAGAGAGTTGAAGGAGGGACGTTTGAGATAGGCAGTCATTTACATGTACCATGGTATATGAAACAGCTGTGCACATCAATTTGGTAACAAACATTTTATGTTCCAAACATGAAGGTAGTTTTAAGGTATGTTTCTACTTGAGTGACGTCATCACTGATATTTCTATATACACTCTATTGGAAATATGTAATTATCTTTATTGATTAAACATGGGATTATTGTAAAGACGTTGATTGATAATATTGTATTTATAAGACTAATAATTTTCTGCATGTTTAGAATGTTTTGATCTTTCACTACTATACGCTTCCAAATATTTTGAACAAGCATTTCTCAATTTTCACACGGTTTTTACAAAATATTGATCTTATCACCGACGATCTGCCATTTTTTAAAACATACAAACTAATTTATTTTGAAAATATTCAATGAAAAATTGTTTAAAAACATTTCGACGCTGAATGTAGCATATTTAAGAAATAAGGTATCATTTTTGGATGTTTATCGGGATATAAGTACGGGTTGGTCACGTGATTAAATCACATAAAGCCCGAAGGACTTTACGGAAGATTTGATCACGTACAAACCCGTATTTATATCCCGATATACATCCAAAAACGATACCTTATTTCTTATATTTACATTTGTTGCAAATTATGACAATAACAACGCTCCATACTTTTTTTTGTGATGACCTAGGAAGCCGCTTCGATTAAGATGACGTATCAAAAAAATAGTACAACAATTTTGCAAGTATTTTGATTATCATGATAAATAAATATGACATTACTTTTGACAAGACAACACTTTTTTATTATAATAAAGTGAAACAGAAAAGAAAATTCACTTGTACAATTGAAAAAAAAAACAACGATTGAAGCTTGGCGGAATAGTAGTTGTTGAAGTCGCAGAGCAGTTGGAAATTTAAAACAAAGCGATTAAAAATTGAGTTATAGTCTTTTTAGCCATTTTCAGGGAAACTTTATCGCAGAATCAGATTCAAGAGCATAATGGGTTTCCTCCGACATTATAGAGGAAAGCAATTTTAACTTCTAAGTTCTTTTTACGGAACAAAACGGACATTGATTTGATTCTAATACATAAACATTATGCTCAATATTAAAAATATTGAAATACTTTCTTTGACAATTGCTACGTTATTTTTGATAAAAGTACTGGTTTCTACGAACTTTTTGGATAACCATCGTATATATTTCGTTACGTGTTAACAAATAGTAAAAGTTTCTAACCTCAGAATTAATAATCTGAATATTATTTCTTTTCAACATCATTTATTTGAAAATAGTAGTAAATTTCAAAATCTTATCAGTTTTATTTGTAATCAACTGTATGCAATACATAGTTTTTACTCTCTTTAACACTATTGTTTTCATTATCAAGAACATATATTCGTCTATAGACAAATAATTTAATTCTGGTTGTAACGCGCTTTCTGATTGGCTAAAAAGTTATTTTGTATCGTATAAAGAATGTTGCCTACGTCATTAAAAAAGTCCTTCAGAAGTAGAATTTAATTTATTTTTTTTTTTTGCTTTATATCCAGTTTGTCCGCCTGGCACTTTGCAGACACCGGGGTTTTCAATGTTGTGCTGCCTTAATGCCGAAAGTTATAAATAGAGTTTAGGTGGAAAAAAAATCGCCTGATCCTTTTGAAGCCTGGCCATTGTAGTAGCTGAATCAAAATTCAGTATGCTCATCATGGTTTTCTCTAAAAAAGAACAGCATTCCATGCCCATCATATCAAGCATATTAATCCCCCCTTTGAATTAGAATAAACAATTAAGGATCATCAAGATATGATTTTCATATTACCTGTATATTTCATAACAGCCATCAACTGAAACAAAAGAATAAACCGTAAATGTTGTTAATAAAAGGCCTTTTACATTTTGAAACGCATTGTTTGAAAAGAATTAACGATTTTTGTTTAACAGAATGAATGTCATACAATTAGATATTACATTACATTTCAATATTGAATAAGTGGTTTGAATAAGATTAACCTGGTTCTACTTTTTTCTACGTAACTTTTTGGTCAATAACAAACTAAAATCTGGTGTTATGAATTCACAGAAACAGTACAAAATATGAAAAACTTCCTTAACATTTTTCCTAGAGAGATTTTCCTAGATACGGATCCTTAAACAGGGGTCTAACATTTGAACTATATGATGTAATGAAAATATTTTTGAAAAGGCTATAATATAATTCAGAAAATATAATTTTCACCAAGTCTCTGCCTTAGAATTTATATATCACTAACAAAAGGAGACTATGAGATCATGGAAGATTAAACCATAATGTAAGGGTTATTTGTTTGTATTGATAACATGTATTTAAAAAAAACTGAGAAATCCCCTTCCTCCTAAGTTGGTTATTTTGCTTTCGTCTGTTCTCTTTTACAAGAACTCTAGGCAGAAAAATATCCAAATTTAAAGGTGGATTTTTCTTTACTAAATAACAGTTTACAGCTAAACAAATCATTCATATTCAAACATTGGGTACATCTGATGGTTACTCTTTTGACCATAAAATCTCCTTAGCTGCAGTGGTTATTTTATTACACGATTTTGATTGAATATATGTAGCAATGACCACCATTTGCTTATTAAATTTACTATAGTATTTGTTAAGTTACATTTTACTGCAGTTAGTGAATATATTTCCTCGCTTGGACAGTTCTGCCCTTGGCATGGCCTGGTATCCATTCTCTCTTTCTTGGTGTCAAAGAAAGGACACTTTCCTAAAAAAAAAAAAAAAAAGAATGAATAAATCGAAATTAAAATGTCTCAATCCCCAACTACATGTTAAGGCATTCATCTATGTTCAGTTTAATTACATAAGATACTGGAACATATGTGGAAAAAGACACCGATAATTTATAGATACCCTTCAGTGTTCAATTTTCATTTTCATAATGACACAATGATAATGGTTTGCAAAGTTAGAATTATGTAATACTGTTCAATTGTCGAAATTTTTATATTTTCCTATTGACATATTAAGTCGGTCGAGAGAAATTCAAGTTTAACAGGAAATAATCTGCAGTTACAATTTAATTAAACTTCAAAAGCACATATGAATCCATTCTGAATCATTGATCATTTAATGCACTACATCTCCAATGTTTTTTCATATCGGAATTTCAACTGCTATAAATATTGATCTATAGGTTCATTAAACATTAAGAGGGTTGCATGGTCGTGGCCATTTTTAGACTATAGTGATCTCTTTAAAATGAAGAGCTTAGTATTCAGATATAGAAAAATGTTCAAATTTAAAACTAAAATATTCGGATTTTTTATGATAGTGAATCGCTAAACAAATCATTTTTAGAGGAAGATCTGATGATTAATTAGTTGATACCTAGCCTCCTTAAGAGATTTTGACTTAGCTTACTATTTTCATGAAAATTGATACACTCTTCCAAAATTTAGATATATTTAGTTGCTTATACCTTTCGGGATTTTCAAGATGTTTTCACAAACCAAGCCATGATTGTTCTGATCATCAATCAGACAGTGAGCAGTTTTATTTTCATCAAAACATTCCATATTCTTTTCCTGGTATTCCGATAATGACAACTCTTGACATTTTGCTCCTCCTTTGAGATGTTCGAACATAACACAGTTACACACAACGAGGAGTGGAAATAAAAGTATCAATGTTTTCATCATTCTGACCTAAAATTGAAAATAGTGTGCAACTTGCACCATAATTATATACTAGTATTTTAATGCAAAGTGCTCTAATTTTGAATCTAAGTAAAATTCCTTACTGCCTGTAAAAAGAAAATATCATAATCACAAGAAACAGCTGCCGTTGTGTTAATAAGTGAATCGTTCAATATGAAACATTTAAACAAACAACCAATACTTAATACATCTGTTTCAAATATATATTTGTATTATTAAATAAAGGCAGACTTGTTCAACTCATACCAATTTGTCTAAGGTCTATACACGGTGTATACAATAATTTTGATTTGTTTTTCTACCTTTTTTACTGAAATAAACCTTTTAGTTATTAAAAAAAACTTGTTAGACCTTATCTTGGTGCATTATTTATTTTCAATTCAGCAATCAACACTAAATGAACAAAAACATGGAGCCTAGTTTTAGATTAGAAAGATTAGTTTGCCTTTTATTTCAATTGCAATATGGCAATTGTCATCATTTGAAATCATTTGTTGACATTATGTCAAGTACCGGTGGATTTTGCTACGATATTCATTATCAAGGGAGATTTAAAAATAACGAATTTTAAAAAGTAATCAACCAATTATTCGTCATAGAAATGGTTTTTTTTCCAAGAATTTAATCGAAAATGTACACCATTCCTTACCTAATCAATCGATTAAATTGAAAAAATGACAATAACAAACTGTCAACCATCTCAAAACCCCATAAAGCGTAATACGAATTTAAAGCAGAGCAACACGGACCTCTTAAAAAAAAAAATAGAGGTGGGATCCGGTGCCTATGAGGAGTGAGCATCCCCTGCCGACCGCTCACACACGTCATGTGCTCCTCGTCACAATTCGACATGTCATGATCGAGGTAAATGTCTAAATTGGAAAGAAGTAACGAAACGCTGATGGTTTGGTTTGTTTGTAATTGTATAAAAAAAACCAAACAAACCTTGAGCAAACACGGACCTCCATAACACCGGAGGTGGGATCAATCAATTGATTAAAGCAATGAACAAAGCCATGCATATTTAAACTTGGTACTGAAATCAGTTCATTTTCTATGGTAATGTTTTTCAAAATTGTTAAATGGAAATTAAAATGAAAAAAATTTATGAAGTGGATATTTTAATTAGTGTCACGTTTAAATATTGTAAAGTATTTTAAACCGTGTTCCAGAAGCTTAAAGAGCTGCAGCCAAAAGCCATTTTTGTAACACATCTTTACAAAGCATTTCCACAAATCAAAAACCTTAACTGGAAGCCATAATGTCTTTCTTATCAGATATCATCCAGTATTTATAATCAGTGTAGTTTGACAAAGATGACCTCCATCATCAAATCTAAGTATCTTGCTTAAATTTTGATAAAATGTTATTTATAATTTTACAAATAATAGCCAGGTTAAACAAAAAAACAGAGATTTACCGTATTTAGCGAATAATTAACGATATGTTTAACTAACATTTGACGATAGCAAACTCACTTCAGCACTTGTGAAATTTTTTATCCTGTATCCCTACATGTATGACGCGAATATATCAAAATGTTTCCTACTTATTGCGCATTATAGCTAGGTCAGGGAAACAGGCTTCAGCAAATCTTCCAAAAGCATCTATTGGTTGGCTAGTAATCAATTACTTAATGCCTGAGCAGTCAAAAGACCTAGGTACAGGGAACAGCTCATTGTGCTTTATTGCACTCGGTCGTTGTTTGACTGAATTGACTTCATAGATAATTTGGTAAATAAAGAAGCTAGCGGTACGTCTTCGTACCTTTAAAAAAGACGATCATGTTTCATACAACGAAATCAATAATTTTAAACTTATTTTGCAATCAAAATGAAAGTTGTTTCAAATATCTTTTTTGAGGAACTAATTATTAAGACGTTGAAAAAAAATTATTTGAATTCAACTTTTCAACAAAAAAACGAAAATGTGTCTTTTTATTTATCCATTCCCAAATCAACTTTTGAAGAAGGAAAAAAAAACAAGTCCAATTTTGTAAGTTTAATAATGTATACTCTATTCCAGACTATCAATTAATAAAATCAATAATTGGTATTACAAGAACATATACATATTTCAACAAATTACTATTCATGATAATTTGCCAATAATAAGTCTTTAACTTACCTATCAGTTAAAATGTCCGTTCATGAAATATACTGTTTGATTTTGTCTCTTTTTAGTATGTTTTGACAGGCGTGAGGCATAAGTTTAAATAGCAGGTAAATCAATATGTGCACCGATATCGTTAAAGTTAGACAACAGAGTACGTGCATACGCGCCGTTTTCAAAAACCGTTGGTCGTTTAGAGCCAAATAAATATTGGATTGATAGATATAAAATATAAATGTAAAAGTTATTAGATTTAGATATTTAACAACGTTCACGTGCATTGTTATGTTTATTTGCATGCATTTTTATGTTTATTTTTCATCTGTTCTAATCTTGATTTATTAAAAGAATCCCAATCGACAGACACTAAAAAAACTAAACTTTATTTCTTTTACAATGATTGAGAAACAAGTTCTACAACATAGCAATATCTCTCGTTGGCACGGATGTTAGACAGAAAATTGTTTGCAATTTTTAGCATTTAGATTAATGTTGTAGATATTGTATGATATTTGCTGTAAGTTTAGAAAACTATTGTAAAGCATTACTCACTTTTCTGATAAATACAAAAACCTGAAATACAACAAGGAACTGTAAAGCCCACTGCGTTTTTCTTGACCCTGATTAGCTACAAAATGAGATCAATGAGCTTTCGTAAGGAACTGCATTTCAGAGGCGTTACTTATTAAGATAAACGTGACTTGGCTTTAATACGGAATACCCCGACTCAAGCAGCTCAATACACAGTGGCCAAAGAACAAATTGCATGTGTAAAATTTTTGGTGAATAACTACACAGAAATTGTTCGAGGTCTCGAGAGTCTCCAAAAGAAACATTTCCTTATATTGTAATGAGATGTTACTTTGTCGGGGTAAACGTGAAACATTGTTGAATAACCCAGGTTTCATGTTTGCAAGATTTGAAGAAAGGTTTTGTTGGACTATTAACAAGGACGTGACAGGAATTCAGGCAACAATTCGTGGTAAATATTGAAGCAATAAAAAAATGGTTAAAATGTTTTGGGTACCTATAGATAAAAAGAAAATGGGTATGGACAATAAGGAAAATGAATCGCATAAATCGACAAGAGAGAGGCTGCGTAATGGCCAGAACAATTTACAGATCGGAAAAAAGAACATCAGAGTAAGTATTCATCTTAGAAATATTCTAGAACAGTCCATAGAAAGCACAATTGTATGTAAGATTTATAGAATTTAAAAAAAGCCTTTAACAGCATAATAAGAAATCAAAGTACTGAAGTACTGACGGGAGTTCATTTTATCTATTATTATATATTTTAAAATCAACGATATGTAATTTTGCATGCATGGCAAGTAAATTCCTGTGAGTATTATTTTTTATAATATGAATTCTTCTACAGGAAATTCGTAAAAATCCAATATCAATCATGTTGTGTAATATTCAAAGAATTAGCCCATCAAACTGCGTATCAGTAATGGAAATAGTTATGAGAAATTGTATGGATCCAAGCAAAATTGAACTCTAGTGTCGTTCAACCAGACTCTCAGCTGTATCCGTTAATATCCGACTAGCAAGAGAGACTCTCTGCTTGTCGAAGATTTACGGAGACAGCCGAGTGTCTGGTTGAACGAGACTATATTGAACTCTGGCGTAGGAATACATAAAATGTACGACTTCAAAAAATATCTAAATTGTTTGTACCATTTAAAATCTGACTATTTACAAGGTATCTATAAATTATTTCTTTGAAAAACAATGCTTAAGAACTCATTACACATCGAATTTATTGATTAGAACTAAATGTTGTCAGCCGTGTTAATTTGTGCTTAGGTCCAAACACTGTTTCACTTTCGGTTTGCCTGAGTAACTGCATAGGAGAGTTGATTAAAATCAACTCCCAAACATTGCCAGTTATGTGATAAACTAAAGCATTATGGGATTCCTTTAAAAATGTGTCAACATCATCAGAAAATTGTACGATGGAAATACGAGTTGTGTTACTGAAAATGGAAGAAAAGACTGGTGTAACGTTTCGACAGAGGTGTGGCTAGAATGTGTTATTTCTGGGTTCCTGTTCATCGTTGTGGTAGACAGAAGGCATGGTATTCGCCGAAAATTGATGTTTATCCTAGAAGATCATTACTATGCTGACGACCTGGTTATTATATCAATCAAATACAATGATATTCTAGAGAAGACCAGCAGACTGATATATACAATATACTGTTAAGCAATTTTTATTCGCGGCGACTTTATTTCGCGATTAACTGCCAATAAACGGTTTCGTGACGACTCCTTATCTAGACCTGTATTGTTATAAAAACTATAGACAAAGGATTGGTTCGCGGCGAGAAATATTCGCGACGACAAGGCTCTCGCTAACCTCGCAAAAATTCTCGCACGCGAATAAAAGTTGGTTTACAGTATACAGGGTTAACTATTATCGTAAATAAAACAGTAATGATAAGGAAAATGTTAAATGAAAAATGAACGATGCCAACAACCTAAACGACACGGAAGTAAAAGTGGTTGAAACATTCCTTTACTTAGGTGCCAAAATGAACAAGGCCTCTAGAGAGGTATTAAAGACTAGGCTTAAACAGGATTGTCTTTTTATTTCTGAACAATCTGGATATCAGCACCGTGAAACACAGCACAGCAACACTGACTCAGAGTCATCTCAGTGTTGCTGTGTTGCTCATAACTTTGTAGAACCACTGAGAAAGACAATGAAATGCTCGATACATTCATTCTGAAATATCTTCGGAGAATCTTGAAAATACACTGGATAGGCAATGTTCTCCGAAGAGACACTAGTTTAAACATCAGAAATGCTTTAATTTGAGTTTATAAGGGAATAAGAAGGCAAGGGAGACCAAAGAACACAGTGGAGAAAACAATAGGGTGTTACAGTTGGAGAGAAGTGCAAACTGTAAGTGGCCGTCGTAAGTTGTCTCTTTTCCCACGGGGTACGGAGAGGATAAGTAAGTTAGACGGTGTAACGAAGAACTTTTGAAGTAGGCAGTTCAATTATTTCGGTATGCTAAAACAGCAGTGCGTCACAGTCTGGTAGTCCAAAAAGACTTGGTGTAAGTGTAATAGAATGTGGTTTTTATGTAAGAGTAATGTATTAGAGTACATGCTAAAATAAATCGACTGTTACGTTATACTGTGTCCTGTTAAAGTGATAGAATATATCTATAAAACTCAAAGGACTGGAAAATTACAGTAAAGACATACAAAGAAGGCAAGTGAAAAAAGATGTGTTACCAACAAGAATGACAACCACTAGAAACAAGTAACATCGCTGTCAGGAATTAGCCACATCCTCTGAGGGATATCAAGAGGGGTATCTAATCTCAGCGAGATTCGTCGAGACTGAAAAATTTTTGACGGACGTCTCTTCCGAATCTCAGACCAGTGCCACACAAAGTGATTCGGGAAAATTTGCCCCAACTTCGGCCGGTTGTTATGTTAGAAATACGCTGAATTAAATCATCTGCTCGCTTCAACTTTTTACTTTGAACATCCCTTTAACTCCCTATCAACATAAAATGTTAGCTTCCTACCGTTAAAAGATTTATATCCCACAAAATATGAACTTGTTTATTTTTCAATTCATTTCCACACTCATTCACATCTCCAATGCTGAAGAGTTCCAGTCAAGGTCACAAATAGCCTGTTTCAGAATATGTCGTACTCAAAGGTTTCAACCTTATCATTTTATGAATATTACATTATAAAATTAAAAGGTTTAGTTATAAATACCGGATATTTCCTTTTAATTTATTATAAATTCCATATTTTATTTTTTTGGCAAAAAACTTGACATCTAAATGCTTTTATAAAGTTTCCGTTTGCCCATTATAGTTTTCTATGTAAAACTACGAATACGACATATTTTGAAACAGTCTATTTATGACCTTGACTGGAACTCTTCAGCATTGGAGATTTGAATGAGTGTGGAAATGAATTGAAAAATAAACAAGTTCATATTTTGTGGGATATAAATCTTTTAACGGTAGGAACCTAACATTTTATGTTGATAGGGAGTTAAAGGGATGTTCAAAGTAAAAAGTTGAAGCAGGCAGAAGATTTAATTCAGCGTATTTCTAATAAAACAACCGGCCGAAGTTGGGGCAAATTTTCCCGAATCACTTTGTGTGGCACTGGTCTGAGATTCGGAAGAGACGTCCGTCAAAAATTTTTCAGTCTCGACGAATCTCGCTGAGATTAGAGGGGTATCGTGATTTAGAATCAACATATTTTTAAATTACAAATAAATACATTAACAATAGAGCTTGGTACATAAGAAGAATTTAAGAATATTATCATTTTCACGTTCGTATCAAAGCTACACATTGACATCAATATCAAATAACTATGAACAGATTTGTGTGTGGGGGGGGGGGGGGGGGGGGTAATAAATTCAAATTGAAATCAAACATACTTACATATTATGTACCGTTACTCCAAGAGTAATAAAACCCTGTTCAAGTATTTGATATCCGAACAGTATATACATAGATAAAGTGCTCAAAAATATGATGTTTGCTCAAGATGTAACTTGGATGATAACGAAACGGATACTTACGTTCGAAGTGATTCATTGGTTAACATTGTCAATGATTTGTAAACATTAAAATGTTTGAAGAACTTGAGATGCTGGTCTTTTTTTAGTGGGGTTATATATTTCAGACATTGACTTTGCTAAGATGGAATTACATTTTATTTCAAAAATTCAAGTTAAACGTCATATCTTAGAAAGGGCTCTATATACCACAAAATCTACATATTTTTTTATTCATTGATCGTGTTTATTTATTTTAAAGATAATATTGAAATAAATCAATAGATATCTTCAAGGTGACCCTGACTTTTAGGTGACTTTGTTTTATATATACAGTGTGGACGTTTTATGATACAGTGGTATCGATTTCGATAAAATTCATTTATAAAATTAACTTATTGACTCCATATTAGATTTACTATATTATTAAACTGAGCTTTGTTAATATATATCGACAGATAAACATGTTCTACAACGTAAATCAATATCTTTCGTTGACAAGGATGTAAGCACGAAAGGGTGGGGGTTCATTCATGTGGGAGGAAGCCGGAGTGCCCGAAGAAACCCAGTGTTCAAGCGGGCAACCACCATACCTTTTAAATACAACCACTGTCGACAACGGGAGTCGAACTCAGGTCGCAGCGGTGAGAGCACTGTCCACTGCTCTACTTGGACATCCATGTTTTAGGAATATTTCAGTGTACTCTTCCTCCAAGATTCCAATTGTTGCCGCTCTATTGCTCTACAAAACAGAAGTCCAAATCTGTATCAGGATAGATATTATAAAACCGTGAAAATTAAGGATTACGTTTACTCAGGGTTTCAGATTTCAAAAAATTCTTTTACAAAGTTCAATATCTGAGGTCCAAACACAAAATAACAACATTATTAACAAATATCGATTTTGATATCCATGATTTGTTTATTTGAGAAAGGTATGCTCCAATAAAGGTAGAATAATATTGAAACAGAGGAAATTCAGACTAATTTTTTAATTTTCTCTTAAAAACTTTCTGTTGCAAGGTAATTGCAAAAGTTAAGTTTCTATATGTTTTTTAATATCATTTTACATATTTTAAAGTTGTATTTACTCGTCTATAAGTTTATATAACTGGCTGGCACGCGATTGGAAAAATCTTTAAAATACATAAAATCGATTCAAGATAAAATAACTCGAAATTTTGATCATTGACCTTATATAACATATGTTAAATATAAGATTAGTAAAGCTATTCGTATTTTATCATTTCCCAACCTACAAATTGTTTTATCATTTCTAATAATTACAAAATAAAGAAAACCTTGAAAACGGCGGACAATTTTGACAATTTTTTTTTCAGAAAACATTCAGAGGTCACTAGCAGAAAAAGTAGGTCATTGACCTAGTTAATTGAAAGTGAAAAATAGCACCACAATAGTGGGGCTACAATGAACAATAAGTAATTTTTCGTTCCTATTAGTGGAATTTTTTTTGGCCTCTGAGTAAACGTAATCCTTAAAGTAGGTTGCGTAAGATACTCACTTTGGCAAACATGGCCTTATATTAATATGAAACATCTACTCTCAAACAGTTTAATACACAGTATTCAAAGAACACATCGTGTGTACAAATTTTAAAGAGAAAGTAAACAGAGTCGTTCAAAGTGCATTTTAATGTCTTGAAAGTCTCTAGTGTTACATTTACCAATTTTGTCAGTTATGGAAGATTTCAAAGTCAAGATGTGTCTTCTGGTGATGACAAATATGGGATTTTAAATTCATAAAACCAAAATAATCTAGAAAATATTTACAAAGAAAAATAATACCATAAATAGAACATCAGAACGTGCTTAAATGATGAAATTGCTCATAAGAAGACCTTTAAAGGGAACTTAGACACGATTTTGGATCAACATTTCATTTTTTATATTTAAAATGGTTTACTTGGGCATTTTGAGTGACTGGCCAAAATTTGAAAGTTAGAATTTAAGTTATAAGAGAGATACAGAGATAAGAATTCATTGTTGTGTAAACAAAGTTCGAGTCTTATAATTGATTACAAATAATGGAAATACAATTTCTTTGACATAATGAATCGTGGAAAACAAGGTGAATTGATTCAAAGTGTTAATAAATAATATTGTCAACATAAGAAAGCATCATTTGATTGAAACTTAAATACCAATAAAACAGATATGTAACCAACAATAAGGCTCGAGCTTTGTTTACAAAACAAAGAATTTCAAACTATGTATCTTGCTTATAACTCAATATTTGACTTCCAAATTTTGACAAAGCATTAAAAGTACTCATATTAACTGTTTTTGATATTATAAATGGAAAAATTAAATTTAAAAGTCCTTTTATGTTGTTTTAGCAATGTTAGCAGGTAGCTGCTATTAATTAAAGATCTTTACAGAAGAACTTGTGACAAAGTCGTAAATATTTAAAGTCTTGTATAATGATCATAAATGAACAAAATTTTTATAAAACCATTTGATTACAACTATTTCAATTCCCATAATTATATTTTACAGCTATAAGAATAAAAGATTGATTGGTTTGTGATTAATTAGTATTCATTAATTTGGTCGTAAGTCGTAAGCTCTTCTGTAAAACGCAACCCTCAGGTTTACGATCGCAGCATGAAATTAGAAATATATATATATTAAATGTACATGAAAATAATATATAGTTATACATTGTCAATTCATATTACAAAACATAATGAAGCGGTACTTTTTAATTCAGAATAGATTTTCATGTATAGGTTTGTAACAAAAACTGCTTCAATCAGTTTGAGTTATCTTTTATTATGATAAAATATTAAAGATTTAACATACAGTACATGAAGAACTGTCACAGTTTCTAATTTTTCATTAAAAGAATGAATACAAGATATATGACTGCTTGTCCAAATCCATTTTTATCTTATGTTTTGTTATTACTTTTAAATTATAATTAAAAAATAATTGGGGAAACGTCATTTTTCAAAGCATTATGCTATATTCCTTTTCAATATCCTGCCTAAATTCCATTATGTAAATTTGTAGTGTGCACTTTTAATTGTTGTTATTAACTTAACTGTTATATAAAGACCCCATTGGAAATAAGCTTTTTTAACAAAGCTATTATGAGCTATCTATCATTTGTATGTCATGTAATCTACATGATACATGTAACAATATTGAACAGATTGATTCTTATGAAGTTGCATAGTGCTGTGATACTGGCTGTTTTTTTTTTTTATTTGATGTATGTATATGTGTTATCAAGGCATTCTGTGATATATTTACCTGAATAAAATGAAATGAAAAAAAAAGGTTTACTGATTTTTAAATTTGCATAAGATACGGACAAATGATAGTAAATCGGATCCATATGTTGTACAAATGGTAAGAATGTAAACCAGAGCATTTTTATAGCACAAAAAGGGGATCAAATTAATGATTTTTTCAGTAATTGGTATGATCTCAATATAGTGATATTAATCTAGTCTTGAATAAATTTTTTTTTATAAAATTTGTACATGTATGTCCTCATATCTGCTCTTTCAGTATAGAAAATAGTATTTTCTGCTATGAAGTTTACATCCAGTATAGTTTATCATACTATATTATTACTGAGGGGTCCATCGTCACTGAGGATGTGAACCCGACTTGATCCGGAATGTTGGTGCGTATTTGGTTTTTTGTTTTGCAATACTTCCTGTTTCAAGATGGACGAAGACACAGACCACAAACTTCCAAACTTAAAAATATGTATCGAGAATACGGAATCGGACGAAGAGAGACGCGATCGGGTGGCTGTGTCTGAAGACGAAGAGCTTGACTATAATGAGGAAGTCGAAAGCAGTGGAAGCTCTGAGGAGGATAACGTGGAATTTAATGTCCGCTTGGGAAATCGAAAAAAGTCTGGTGACAAAGGTTCTCGACTGGACTCAAAGCTACTAAAGACTCGTGAAGACAGTAGAGTGATTAAATCAAAGTCCGAGAGTGAAGAAGGAGAGATAAATGACTCGAGTGATGATTCCCCGGTGGAGTTTAATGTCAGATTGGGGGAACTGTCAAGCCATTCAAGTAGACCAAAGGTGACGTGATATTATAGAGAATTACCACAGGCCCCTGAATTTCTATCAATAAGCCGTTAAATGTACGGGAAGATAAAGAAATATATGGTACCCTATCTATATATAAATACATTATTTATATATAGATAAGGTCTCTCTCTCTCTCTCTCTCTCTCTCTCTCTCTCTCTCTCTCTCTCTCTCTCTCTCTCTCTCTCCAATAAACGGCTTATTGATAGAAATTCAGAGGACTTGGAATTACAGTCAACTTGAAACTGACTCCTACCCGAACAGAGTGGTAATCAAAAAGTTAAAGTTAAAAAATGACTTTCATTATAATATTATGCCTGGCTTCAAAGAGTGAGATGAATTTATAACTACTATATATAAGAACTATATTTGATATGAGTTAAATTTGGCCCCCATAATTTGCCATTTTTTAAAGTGTTTCTGGTACAATAAAATGTTTTATTATATTTTTGAAGAGTTGATGTAAAATATATTTTTCACATTTATTTGATTTATATGCATGTATGCACTCACTGGCAGTATATGATGTCAGAAGTGGCACTATTTCTCTAATTCAAACAAAATCAGTCAAAAATTGACATTTTTCTTATCTTTTTTATGAATGGGAAAAATAGAGCGCATGCTTGAACAAGGAAATTTTTTTGTCACTTATTAGTCTTGGCTAGATACATCTCTAATTAAAATATTTTGTTTGTTCAAGCATGCACTATTATTGCACTCTATGTTTTCTGAAAGAAAAACTGCTTGAAAACAAGCTGTTTTATGCTAAAAATGACGATAAAGATTGTCTTTACGATAACATATCTCTAAATTATGGCCAGTTGAATCAAAATGAACATTATGTAAAAACATCACATATATATCTGTACAAAGAAAACAAAGAATTACAGTAAAATGACGATGTTCATTTTAGGTGGCCATTTTAGGCCCATATCATGTATAGTTCTTTGTCAATATAATTAATAAGTTTTTTTAAAGATAAGATTGCCTTGTAAACTGGAATTGTCTATCAAATGTTGATATGAGGATCTCTTTGGCAAAACATTATAACCAAATTAAATAACACTCCCTGCTTAAAAGGTCTGTCACTCCTGTTACCCTTTGTCATCAAGAAAATATAGCATTGTTAAAGGATGAAATTAAACCATTTAGTGGATGTTACCTCAGTCACCAGAAAACAGTGCTTTGTTGCTGGTTACAAATGAAATGGGGTAAAAGTCGGGGCTACTTTCTGCCCATAATCTCAAGAAAGTCAATCAAAACTCATGAAACCTTGTCCTAATTCTGGTTGCTTTATTCCAAATGTAAAGACAAACCCAATTTGAGCAAAGACCAGGGGAGGAAAAAATTGTTAGACTTTGATACTATGCATAGGGTTTAATTCTGCCCATTTTAATTTAGGTACATGTATATTATTTTGCAATCTTATCATGCTTATTGACAATTAATTAACCTTACAGATCCAACAGAAATATGAAAGTCCATCAGAAGATTTGATCATGGTAAGTTTATTTATTTAATTCCTCTTTGAAAGTATCATTTTGAATTTTTTTCTTTCTCTCTTAAATGGTCTATCAGCTTGTTTGTTGGTTGTACTTTAAAGATTTTTTTTTTCATTTTTCAGAAAAAGTATAACCCAAAACTTGACAGGGCAAGAAGACTTGGATTGGAAATATCAAAAAGAGATCCATCTCTTAACCTCCATGAGTTGTACAGAAGGTATCAGCAGTGTTTTCCCCAGAAAATTTTTGATGCATGGGGGGAAGTTTGGCAGCGTTGGTGCGCGGTGCAACGGAACAGCGCCCCAGCCAGCGCGAAATCACTGCGCGTAATAGTACATGTACTACAAGTTGCGTACTATAATTGATGCATTCTCATGAAATCTACATCAACAAGTATTATTTCATTTTATTTGTAATTCATATATTTATCCTTAATTTTTCTGGTTTTTTCTAGCAAAACTATTAGCATTTTTTTAAAAATAATTTTTTTCAAGAGGCTTTTACAAGAAATATAGATTCAAAAAGCAGTTCTAACACCTTCTGTTTTATTCATTTTCCTTTTATATATAGAGGAGTTTACTTTGTGTGTGTGTGGGGGGGGGGGGGGGTAACAAGAAACAGGCAGAACCATGAAATTACAGCAATCTTGTTTCAACTTATTCTGGACAGTCGACATTTTTTGTTTAAATTTGGGGTTTATATAAAAGTTTCTGTGATAATTTGATAATTTAAATTAAATTAAATTTAGTTACTGTACTATAACTTGGCAGTCAGTCCCTATACATGTGATTCCACACAATCATTTTCAGAGGCATACTTTACTGTACTATACGATGTCTCGAGTCATGTGATATCACTTCCATGTATTACTTGCAGTTAACTGTATTTTTTTCTTAATTGGGTACATTTGCTCAAGTTTCCAATATTTTTACGGCAAATAAACAGTTCAAGCATGTCGCAACCAAGCTAACACCATCGAGTGAACAGTGTGCTATTTTTAGAACTTGGAAAATCCACAACATTCGATAATGGCGGATGTGTCAACGAAGGCACATTTCAGTAAAACTAGAAGTAATCACATCTCTAATTATGCATTCATTACCGATTAATAAACTCACTTTCAATATATCTCAATCATAAGCCAAGTCTTTTAACCGTTAAACCCCAGGCAGGAGTATAAAAGGAAATGGGAGGAGCTAAATTTTGAAAATCACTTATTTCTTGACATGTTGACCAGAGCAGAGAAATTTTGAAAAGTTTCATCATGTTCAATTTTTTTAATATAATAAAATTTTGCATGGTTGTACCTCTCCATCTCATACATCTATACATTAAAAATGAAGCTTTGAAAAATTATTTTAATACCAAAATTCATACTATTTTCATCTGAAGTGATAAGATTTCAAATTTCCACTGCTCTGCATAAGGAAGTTTGACCCTAGGTCAAACGGAATCCTAATTACCACATCAGAAATGTCAACAAATGGAACTATGTGAACAGAGAAACAAGTGAAATAAGTGACTTACTTTATTGATATGCCTTGCAGCAATGATATATTATGTTTATAATCCAAATGTTTCACTAAAAAGTTATGTGATGAAGTGTTTACTGAAAAAAATAATTTAATTGTAATTTATATTGCACATTTATTTTGTCCACGAATCAAGCCCACTTGTGTCCCATGTAAGGTCGACCAGGGGGGTTAGGGTATAAATCCCTCACTAGAGATAAAACACATTCTGGCATTATTTCTCTCTGTGTCCATACAATGTTTTCTACTTCTTCATCACGACTAAAATGTGCAGCTTTTTTCGCTTGATATCTGGGATGGTCCCATGCATATCTACGTGACATCATAGTCCAAAACTTTTTATACTTTGTTTTCCTAATGGTAGAATTCCTAGTATGGGGTGGTGCACCATTTCCAAGCCACTCCTGTCGGTTTGAGGTCACGCATGGGTGGCAAAAACAATACATACATTCCTTGTCATTGATCTCTGGTATTGCATCATCCCCTCCATGTCCAGGATCACCACCTGCTGCTTGCTGCTCGTTGATGTCAGGATTGTTATCACTGGTAGCACTTACATTCTGACCAGCTCTTATCTCTTCATCTGTATTTTCTTCTTTCCAATTGTTAAAAACAACACACGAGTCAAAATCCCATTCACTGTGTGAAAATAGAGCTCTGATTGAATGAAATTCAACTTCTGTAATGTTCAAACAAACTTGCCTTCTTGGTTGTGACATTTACATGGTAAAGCAAAGAACAAAGAAAAAATAGAGTGTTACATTCACTGATGATTTCCTGTAGAATGGCCAGACTGATTCCAAGACAGACTATTTCACTACACCAGGGGTACCAGACTAATTTATTACATTTTTAAATATAAAGCAACTACTTGTTTTTACTAACAAAAGAAAGAACAAAATATATATCCAACAGAACTAAAAAAATGATTCATTGTTCAATGGTAATGATTACGTATTAATTATACATATCAAAGTTTAGTGCCACTACTATACCCCTGACCAAAGACAATAAACTCTTCCAACAGACCATGCTGTGAAGTTTGGCGGGAAAGTTTCTCACTGGTCAATAAGAAACAATCCCATGCAGTAACATATTGAGGGGGGGGGGGGGGGGGGGCTGCAGTTTGTCATATGTTTTGGTTTTCGTATCTTTAAAGCTTTAGATTTTATTGAGCAAAAATAGCTATGAATTATCAATAAAAAAAAAGTTATATAACAATCAAAATACCTATCAGAAAAACTCAATTTAATTATTATACCCAAAGAAAACAAAACTTATTTATAACCCTGGAGTACCCCAAACTGGCCAATGGCTCTGCAGACTCAGCAGGTGGGAAACTTGCATAATAACAAACACACATACATATCAAAGTCATCAGTTGTAAAATAAGAATTAAGTAAAATGGATGGAGAAAGTACAAAGAGAATTCGTGATGAAAATAGAGAACAACATGGAAGAAAGAAACGAAGATCAGACTGCGGAGAGAAAATGAAAGCACGGAATGAAAAACGTAAACTTCAGGAAAAACCCCTTGTTACAGGATGTATTCGATTTTATGTTAAATCAGAAGATGATAAAGTATCAGTTTACAACAAAATGGATAAAATCAAACTATGCATGGCTGAGAAAGTGTCTTCTGTGACGAATGAACAAATGCTGAATGCAGTATTTGACTTTTACTTGCAATTGAATGGACTGGTTGATGATGCAAATGATGAGAGAAATTTTAACTTTCAACCATATTTACCATGTGATAAAAAAAGCACAGATGATGATATGTTTCTGACAACCTATTCAGCGATGAGAAACATTTGCTACGGAATTGAGCATCACAATCAAACATGCACTGAACTTTTGGATGTTAAAAAATTGCACAGATTTGGTCATACAGCTAAAGTAACTTTCACTTGTAAAGACAATCACCTGGTCACAGCAGATTCCTCTCAGCATTTACCTGGTGGATTATTTCTTGCAAATCTCAGAATGATCCATTCTGTTTATGCAAAAGGTGTTCGTTACAGTCAATACAAGCGTATTTGTGACTCTGCTAATATAGGTATCGTTCCGGAGAGTGCATTTGAAAGTCACCATAATTTGTACTGCTCTATGACAGAAGACCTGGCTAAGGAGTCAATAAAAGATGCCATCAATGAAGAAGTAACAGCTGAAGTTTTAAAGGCAGAAGAAAATGAAGTCCCTTTTTATGGGATAAACATTATGACAGATGCCCGCCATGGTTGGAGGAGAAATGCAGCCCAATCAGACGTCGTTGCTATTGGTAAAACACATCATCGTGTTGTTGGTTTGGCTGTGGTAACTAGACAAGATGATCCTGTTAGCCAGCGTCATGAAATCAGGGGAGTTGAAAATTTGTACCAACATTTTGATGAAAATGACACATCAATCAACATCCCTGGACATGACAGAAATGCAAGTGTTAACAAATATCTTGCAGTACATCAACCACAGGTAACCAATGCAAATGATACGTGGCATGCAAGTAAAGGAGTCACCAAAGAAATGAAAAAAATTGCAAGCGGTCCTAAAAAATATATGGGTGTTACTTGGCATCCTGATCTTTCAGATAAGGTTGCATCAATTAAAACGCATACATATTATGCAATTAAAAATTGCCAAGGTTCCCCTGTGAAGTTGCGACAATGTCTAGATAATATTGTTGAGCACTATAAAAACAACCACCAGAATTGTTCTGTGGAATCAAGATGCAGAAGAGACCCAAATTATGAACCATCAAAGAACATCCTAAGTGATTCTGAGGCAGAAAGAATTCTTAAGACAGAGATTCATAAACTACAAATATACAAGACACCAGAGGATTATGTGAACTGTATTGACACGCATTATGTTGAATCTTTTAACAATACCCTTCTCGTCTATCATGATAAAAGAATAAAATTTGGTGATGAGGAGTATAAACGGAGGTCAAACATGGCTGTCCCAGACTGGAATGAAAATGTGGACCGAGAATACACATCAATTAGTAACTTTGAAGATGCACAACGACCAAGATCTCGATCTGGCCACAAAAACCTTGTACCGAAAACAAACAAATTTGCATTCACTTTGTGGGACAGAGTTATTGAAACTTTTTATGAAAAGTGACTTGGTTAATTTTTTTCAGTGATAAATCATTTTACTTGGATTATATGTCTATAAAATGTAAGCAATTTTATTACAACTGTAAATTATACACAAATTAATATTTATTTATAATGATTTGTTTACCTTTAAAACATATACATATAAACAGTATGAAATTTTCCATCAACAATTTGTTTTCTTACACTCCAAACATTGGTTGTAAAGTCTTAGGCTATCGAAAATGAGTGGTCAGTAATCTGTGTTATCAGATAAACCATGTGCTTATCAGCTGGTGAGGAGAAGTGATGCTAAATATAACTTAGCTGCTTTCTCTTATCTTGATAAGCTCCTCCCATAGAAAATGCGGTAGTGACTACTGCTGTCTGGGGTTTAACCACGTGTGCCCCCTTGCCGAGATCGATGTCGAAGTAAGCGACGCTCTCTGCGGGTGCAAGCGTATTTATGAAGATTGAACGGAATAACAACAATTTTACATCTACTTGTCACTGTTAAGATGTGAAATAATTAGAAAAAGATATTTTGCTTTATAATAAGTATGCATAGCGGGAAGCATGGCGGCACTGTGTGATGCATGGCGGGGGATCTTCAACAGGTCTAGGCAACCTCCGTTTTTGGAGGATAGTTCAATTTCAAGATGGCTGCTGATTTTTACCATATATGGAAAGTCACTTTGCATTGTGGGTGAAATTATCCTCCATTTTTGGAGGATAGCATGGGTATATTTCAAAGGCTTCGTGCATATCTTTAATGAGAAAATGCAAGCACCAGACCATATGGGAATTAAAGTTAAGGGAATAAACTAATGATTGTATGCGGGGATTTGAAATTCTATGTATAGTATTTTCACAATATGCTTTGAAAGTGTGTACTTCCTGTGTTCAGTTTTACAAATGACATAGACTATTTACATGTTTCATTTAATAAAAATCACAAAATAGTGATGTTTATTACTCATTAAAACATTAATGAGTTCATTCACGTTGAGAGACACACAATAGATATCTTGATCTGCTATATTGTACATGTACAAAGTAAATGTTTGCATATACCTTAGGAACTTTGTAGCTCTTATTCTAATTAATTCACATGTTATTAAGTATCATTTAAATTTAATCCCTTCACACAAAAAGACATTGTTAAATTTTATTAATCAAAATGATACCATTTATAGATATCAATTATCCAGAATATTGAAAAAAATGTGAGAGTCTTCACATAAGATATTTTTCTTTAAAATCAGCCCTGCAATTATTTAAACTTAAATATTTATTAAATATTATCAATAATTATAATTATCAATAGCTAAATAAGGTGATATTTTTATAGTATAATAATTATATTTTATTCATAGTTAACTCCCTTTGTAAAAACAGAGTTAATTGCCCTTCATCTGAAAAGATCCACCAGGGGGCGCATACATCTATCCCCCAAAAACGGAGGATAAAATCTATCCTCCAAAAACGGAGGTTGCCTAGACCTGTTCAATGCATGGCGGTACCGCCATGCAAAAACGGCCTGGGGAAAACACTGACTATGAGTTCAGCATTTGCTGAGATGTGAACTTGCCATTCATCATGTCATTTAAAAAATTTTAAATTATTATTCAAGATTATTATTTACTTTATTGTATAGCTTGGGTCTAGAGGAAGACAAAATAGACGAAGATCGTAGAGGAATTCGCCTCGAGGCGATTCATTTCCGTGGCCTCAAAGACATGAATACTAAAGATGTGTTTGAATACTACAGAGAATTTAATCCTGGAGATGTTGAATGGATTGATGATCAATCATGTAAGTTATTTATATCAAGATCATTCACCTGACCATTGTAATGGTGGGAGATACACTATATGTAACTATTCTTGCCATTGTAGATATCCTTTATTGTGAATAGTAATGGAATTTAAGTTAAACATTTTTTGCAAGCATATAAAATAAAATGGTTTTTGACAGTTTTTTCTCAATCATAGTATTTAATCATTCATTTTCTACCCATTGAATTTTTCATTAAGCTCAGAAACATGGTTACCTCATAGGTTATAACTTATACAATAAACATTTATATCATTATTTCATTTCATGGGTCTGTATTGGATGTTACTTGTGCTACTTTTAGGTAATGTCGTTTGGCAGGATCCTCTTTATACTGCCAGAGCCATGCTTGAACTCAGCAAGAGTTATGACCAAATCAAGCTAGGTGATAGTCGGGCAGAAGAAACTTCAGACACAGATATGGGTAAGATAATCTTAATATTTTTAGGCTAGATGGGGAAATTTAATTGAGCATTCCATGACAAAGATAATGTAAATTAATTTCAGATTCTTTGACTATATACCGTATTTGGAAGAGTCAAAATCATTCATTTTGGTTTTAAAATGGTTTTGAACTTTGAAAGTAAATAAGTCTTATGGAGAGGCATGTATCTTGAATAAAGTTGAATAAATTGAGAAGTGCTTTTTACTCTGTATTAATCAAAATAACAGAACACCAATAATAATTATAACTACTGACTACCAATGGATAGTTTTTTTGCATTTTGGAAGTTTCTTTTGTCCTCAAAAATTCAAGAAGTACTACCAGTTTACCTTAGGTTAATTGATCTTAAAATTTAGGAAAAGACAAAACAAAACAGCCAAGAAAGAAGAAGTTCATGAAGAAGCAAAAGAAGGACAGTAGCAGTTCTTCATCTTCATCTTCCTCCTCAAGTTCCTCTGAAGATGAAGAGGAGACCTCAAAGAAGAAACAAGGGAGCAAGAAGCCAACATCCTCAGCCAAAGCCAAAGAGTCTACTAAAAAAGTGTCCAGTCAGAGTAAAAAAGAAGAGGTTTCCAAACCAGAAAAAATGGAGGAAGATGATGAGGATGATTTTGTTCTAGATTTGATGGATGATGGAGACAAAATAGAAAAGGGAAGCAAAGACATGGAAGTCAGTGAAAAGAGCAAAAAGTCAGGTAAATATGCAAGATCTTATCATAATGAATAAAAAAAAAAATATTTTTGATACTAAAGAATTTAATCTTATTATTTTTTTTGAGTGCAAAGTAAATTTTCTAAAGATGAATTCTAGAGAGTAGTTTTTATGCCCCAGTAGGCTAATAGTATTTTCAATATTGCTTTGGAGTTAAGATTGTTCTAATGCTTTATTTGTGTTTCTAGAATCCTCAAAAGGAAGCAGTAAAAAAGAAAAGCCATTAGACAAGAAAGCAAAGCCTTCATCCTCCTTAAAAGAGAGACAGTCCAGAAAAGACCAGAGGTCCTCCAAACGATCAAATAAAACCAGGGACTCCTCCAGCAGTAGTTCATCATCTTCATCATCATCCAATGGCTCAGGATCGTCATCTTCATCATCCTCATCATCTTCCTCAAGTGGGTCCAGCAGTGACAGCAGCAGTAGTTCTTCCTCATCATCAGATGAAGAGGTGAGGAAATTGTCTTCACTTTCAGTGACATTTATGAACTTCCTTTTTTGAGGAAGCTGAATATGTTAGATGTTTACTTGTGTGTTTAAATAATTGATGTTCATTTACATCTGCCACTCAATGTGTATAGATCATTGCAGAATGCTAACTCAGAATATATTTGCTTTCAGTAGGACAAAAAAAAATGATTTCAAGAGGTCATGTGTTTCTTGTAATAATGAAATTTTACCATCATAAGATTGAAATTTGTAGAACAAAGAAAAGAAACAGAAAGTAAAGGTGGCAAAAGATGACACAAGCAAGGCAGAGAAAGTCAAACCAACCAAAAGGACACCCCCAGAAATTCCATGGCCACCTGGAAAATGGCGTCTTGGAAAGCCCTTTAAAAAGTCAAAGTATCTCTTTCTGAGATATGCCATGAAAAGTAAGCATCCGTATTTGTGGGTATAGTTACTCTAGCTATAGGTCATTGGTTCATTGATGTTTAAGTTAAAAAAAAAATTGTATTGGTAATTGTGCATTTATTTCTTCATGTTTATCAGAAACAAAAATATGTCAGTCTTCTTCTGAATCACTGTATATGGATGTAACTTTTCTCTTCTTCTGGCATATTTTAGCTGATAAAAAGTTACATAGCACAGAGAAAACAGGCAAGATGTACCAGAAGAACAGAGGAACAAATAACAGAGGTAAGATGACATCAAAAATGCTTTGTAAGATAGAAAATTCAGCATAAACCTGTGTAACTAAACCTGTTACCATCAGACTTGTATACCTAACAAACTTATAAAGATAGATGTGTGGCCCTACAAATTAATGCTCTCTTGAGGCAGTTACATTTTATATACTGTTGAACTTTGAATCCAGACAGGGTTCTACAGGGTAGGGGGTCTGTTTCCCCCGTAGAAAGTTTAAACCTAAATAGAAACACCCCTACCACCCACCCCACCCCCCAATGGAGAATTTTTTGGATCTGCACATCGAATAATTTTAAATCTGATGTTGGTACCTCCCTTTCGTTGCTCTATGTATTGAACAAATTTCTGGCATTTACCTATTTTATATGTAGATGGGGCATTTGTGTCTTGTCATTATAGCTGATATACAGGTATTTAAGCCTGAAATATGCAATTTTGTTGAGGAGAAAGTAATTTTGCATCTTGTAAAACGACTCCATTTAGTAACAAGTGAAAAGCTCTCAATGTGACAGCAAACCGGGTTTTCTTTTATGTGAACTGTATCCATAATCCATGTCAACCCGTATCCAGTGAAATGGAGTACCCTATATGCAATATTTTGCCAAAAAATGACTAAGTTCAAAAGCTGGTATTTTTTTCATAAATAATCAGAAATCAAAATCCTAGCAATATGCACACCTCTGATATATGTACAATTGATCTGCAAAAGAACAACTTCCTATCTTGAGAACTGTAGGAGGAGTTATCCGTACAATGAGGGTATCCTATATGCAATATTTTGCCAAAAAATGACTAAGTTCAAAAGCTGGTATTTTTTTGATAAATTATCGGAAATCAAAATCCTACCAATATGCACACCTCTGATATATGTACAATTGATCTGCAAAAGAACAACTTCTTATCTTGAAAACTGTAGGAGGAGTTATCCGTACAATGAGGATACCCTTTTGGCAGCCGCCCGCCCGCCTGCCATTTTCACCATTTTAATAACCGGATTTTTCCGTTGGAAAACCCGGTTAAAAATTGTTATTTAATATTCAAATAAAAGTTGTTATTCCTTCACCTCTCCTTTGTCATTGCCTTATGTAATATGATGACTTTCATTCATTGCAGATGAAAGAGGTTTGATAAGCAAGTCCAGGTAATTGTTTTTTAATTGACTGTAAAACTTGGATGAAGAGTATATTATATAATTCTTGTTCTATGTAGCAAGACAAATTGTTTCAGAGTATTTGATATATGTTGTTCTGTAACAGTAGTTATTTTGTCAAGTTAACATGTCTGAAACTGTTTTTTTTTTGCATAAAGGAAGGAGAGTTTCCGCTCCAAACAGCTTCAGGAACAAACAGGGGAAGCAAAGACAGCCCTTAGTGCAAAGAGGTCGACCATAAAGTACGACGATGTAGAGGACATCTTTGGTGACGACACAGTTAATGTTAAAATGGAAACTGATGAAATTGAAGAATTTGGTAAGACCAACTAGCGTAGTATGTTCTATTTGGCATGATACATTGTATTCCAGAATGAGGATAGTAAAGTTAATTTTGAAAGAGAGTACGTGAATGTCATGAAATGGAGGTGTCTCTTATACCTCCATAAAAGTGAAATAAACTGGATTTTTCTATGCATGCATAACAATATGAATTTTTTCCTATATATTTTCTTAACACAGCGATTGTGTTACAATCAACTGAATTTAAAATGTACCATCGTACCAATGTATCAGTAAAAGGTTTATAAAACGCAGTTTTGAGGGAGATAAGACTGGAGTTGGTGTTCTACATGTACCTTTTTATATGTAGGTAATAACTATCTTTCAATCTGTCAAATTGTCTTCAAATGATAAAAACAGGTGCCAAGCCACAGAGTAAAAAGGAAATTGAAGAAAGATTACGAAGTATACTTGGTGAGAAAAATCCCAAAGCAAGGGAGCCTGAAAGTGAAGAAGAGGATCTGCCCCCCAAGGAGGAGTCAGATGATGACCTTGACCTGACACTGACCACCAAGGCGGCTGAGGTGGATGAGGAGGCGGCCCTGATGGAGCAGGAACTAGACATTTTGTTGGCCACTCCTCCAAGGAAGAGAACAATGAGAATGTACGCTGATGATGTGGAAGAGGAGAAGATTAGCAAAAGGTGAATGCTAACAAAACATCTGAATGTGTAAAAATATCCTACATTATATATTAGTTAATTGTCATCTCAAGTATGTTTTTAGGAATTTCTTTTCTTTTTCCACCTTTACAATGGGTACCCTAAACCATGGTTTTCATGCATTCTTAAGCATGCAATACTATACATACATGTATGTACATGTATTCTACATTTACAAATTACAATGCAAGCAGAAAAGTTTTTGAGTTGAATCTACAAAATAACATGTTAGTTTTTATGTTTTATAGGGTGAATAAAAGACAGAAGACAGAGGAGTCTCCAGAATTGCTGCGACAAAGAGAACACTCCCCTGAACCACGACGCAGGAAAGACGCTAGGGACAGAATCTCGGGAAAGTCAGTTGCCATGTCAACATCTTCTTCCTCTGGTGGATCTGATCTCCGCAACAAACTAAAAGCCATCCGCAGAACACCGTACGACAAGCCTTCATCTCATGCTCGATACCAGGGAGTGAGGGTGGAGGTTCGAGACTGATGCTCCAAACTTTAAAAGTCTTGTGAGAATGGTGTTTAAATTCAGCTTATTTTTAATTACAGAGTCTCTATAAGCTGATAATTTATTGTGTTAATGGATTAGTAGTACCTTCCTTACATGATGTTGTGTTTAAGACATTCTTGTTATGTGTGCATTGTTATATGTATGTGAAGGTACAACTCTTTTAAGGGAAGGAATTTCTTATTTTTATTTTTTTTTTGGTATTTTTTAAATCCATAGTTTAACTTAACATTCAGTTGATCTGATTGTTATATTTTAATGTTTTAATATTTGTAAATCTAAAAAAATTGTTGAAAAGCAAAAATATTTAAAAGAGATGGTGAAAGTTTGCTGTAGGAAAGGGTTTTTTTAAAGGAAGCTTGCAGCCTCATGTTGTATAAAAAGTGATGTTTCAGTATGTTTATCAAATCATTGTGACTCACTTTGTCTCTGGCTACTGTGTGTGAAGTTACCAAAATAAAAGCAATTCAGATACATGTATTATCAATTTTATTTTATTTTATGAATAGAAAAAGCACAATATACCTGTACAGTAGAACTTGTTTGTTTATCAAAGGACCCATGAAAAAACTTTTCTATAACCATAATTCAGTATACCTTTATTGAGAATTTGTAATGAATCGTATATACATTCAGTGTATATTTCCCTTAATGTTTGCATTGGAGGTCTGTGGCGTACATTTTTCATTAAAACACCTCAAACCTGATCACGGCATATAAACGCAAGTAAACTTTATTTCGCATTTTGAAAAGACTTATTACCGTCAGATTTAATGAAACATGGTTTTTTGTTGTGTTTTTTATAAATAATCATTAAATCATATTTGCGATAATAATATTATTAATTGCACAAAATATATGACAAATCCTTAAACTTTTTGAAAATAAAAAACAAAGGTTAATGAAGATGTAGTACATGTATGTATCATAAATTTACACATGAACATTTATATGCACAGAATGATACTACACCTAAGACAAAATATAAAAATGTTGATATTAAAAATACATGTACATGTAGATGACTGGTCATCATTAGATAACAATATCACAATGTTACATGTACTCTTAAATCTATTCACAAGTTCCTCTGGACACCAATTACCAGGATCTGTCCTAGAAAATTGTCCAATGGGCTTAAAGCTGTCTTAAGACATTGGAATCTCGTGATATCACCGAATAATAATGTCCCAGAATTCTTTGTATTAGTGACTACCAAGCACTGAAGTTACCAAACTTTGTTCCCTCTACAGCTGCTTTCTTTTTGACTGGAGGCACTGAAGCCGTGTCGACTGCACTCCTCTTCCTGTCAGAAAAACAGTATTTGTATAACAAGAAGCAGCCTCTGCTAGATAACCCATGTACATGCAGGGTAACTTTAGATGGGTCACATTTTTATTTCAATCAAATTGCAAAAGTTATCTGGTTTAAAAGATATTTTCTAGATATAAATATGTAATTGTGCTTGAAAAACCAAAAATATTGCAACCTCAACTTTAAATTTCATTATGGAAGTTGTAGTTTATGATAATTTTCAGTTAATGTAAACATCTTTAATTCCATGTGTCTAAAATTTCACGATTTCCTGTGTAGGTACCTTTCACTGTGTTTTAAATTTCACGAATAATCGATTTCTCATCCTAGAAAGGTAAATCTTGATTGTAAAAAAAATCTGATGAATGATGAACTGCATCGTGTATTTACATTATTTTCTTTTGAATAATGTAAAACTAAGGCCTACTGTAGTTTCATCAATATTCGTTGAATGCCAATTTTCGTGGATTTCGTTGTTTAGTTGATCCACGAAATTGAATGTTCATTGAAGTGCAATTTTTCTCAACATTTTGTATTGATAAGGGTCATTGGCCACGAATTTACGTATCCTTGAAATTGTGATTTTCACTTCATCCACGAAAATTGATGCCCTTGAATATTAATGAAACCACAGTAATTCACGTTCAGTGTCATGAGAACAATAAACAAGTGTGTGTAGAATGTAATAAGCACTGGTGTATAATGCCCATTTGATATTTTGGGCATGAAAATTAGGGGGAAAGCGTACGTGTAATCTGTTAAAAAGAAGTACACCTTTATAATCAATCAATCTTAAAATGAACTGCTCAATATGAATGCCAATCGCAGACAACGTCATATTTGTACAGGAGTTTTTCCCCTAAGGAGATGTCCCAGATAATAAGTGACAATTAGCACCCGTGTTCACAATGGCTTCGATCGGGCCGCAGAGATAAGGTGAAACAAACCTTCCATTATAAATAGTTGTTTAATTATGATATTAATTGTATTAAATTAACGTAATACTCATGCTTGCTATTTTAAACAAATTTTAAATATACTATGCGCTAAACAGTGGTACTGTATAGGCCCCGCTCAAGCACACACGCATGCAGTAATGGCAGCCTACACGGAGATGGTGAAAGCGCAGTAGAATATTCATGGTGGCTTAATGTTCACGGAAAATTGTCTGACCGTGAACATAGTGAAATTAAAAACAGCGTAATGTTTTCCACGTCTACAGTATAAAGAACTTATGAGACATCTGTATATCTTACACTGCTGTTGGGTTGATGTACTTTCCTACACCCTTTTTGTACGTTTTGGGTGCAATGTCCTCCGGTTCTGCTTTGTACGCATACTTCCTCTTTGCCTTTAATTCCTCTTCCTGTTTCTGGATTATCTCCTCACGTTTTGTTGCCAGCTGAAAAATAAAAGAGAGCTGACTATGTGTACTGGTACACATGTAAATCAGATAAAATGAAGAAGAAACACTGAGACTGTATTGAAACTTCTCAGTCTTCAGAGTACTGATGTATCAGCTTTAACAATTTAGGGAGTGAAAAAGTTTAGTACAAGACCTCTTCGTCTGCCTCTTCATATGGATTCACAAAAACATGACAATCCTCAATGATGACGTCTTTCTGTAAAAAAAAACCAAAAGTTTGAACTTCAAATTAGTTTTATTCTGACTACATCTGGTATTTTTTCTTTGTTAGTTGTTACTGACATCTTGTGTCCTGTTTACCTTTGGTTTGTCCTTCTTGTCCACTTCAATCCTCTCCACTTTATCAAGGGTGTCTAGACCCCCCACCACCCTGAAACCAGCACCAAGACATACTGTCAAACCACAGTCACAAACACCTGAACAAGTACAGTCTAACCTTGTTATCTTGAACACAGTGAGACCTAACAAAAACTTTTTAAAGATATCCCTAAATTTCAGATTTAGAGATTAAATATACCGGTACACAGAAATACTGGTACAAGCTAGGACTTCCAACTCGCATTTAACATACATGTAGTCATGGTAATCATCTTTATATTTATTTATACTACATGTATTTTAATAAGTAAATCAAAACAAAACAGAAAATCCCTATTACATGTACCTTCCAAACACAGCATGTTTCCCATCGAGGTGTTTTGCAGATCTGAAGGTGATGAAACTAGTAAAACAAAAAGATATATAGTCAGACTTCTTACACTCTGTTAAAATACAGCTATATCTTTGTTTGAAACTAACATCTGTAAGTTAGGCTCTGTACTTTAACTTACAACTGTGTTGTGCTTATGTAAGGGCTTGAGTCAGCCATACTTATAGTACTTAGTAGTAACTTACAACTGTGACTTGTTTGTGTTGGGGCCAGAGTTGGCCATACTTATAGTACTTAGTTGTTACTTACAACTGTGACTTGTTTGTGTTAGGGCCAGAGTTGGCCATACTTATAGTACTTAGTTGTTACTTACAACTGTGACTTGTTTGTGTTGGGGCCTGAGTTGGCCATACTTATAGTACTTAGTTGTTACTTACAACTGTGACTTGTTTGTGTTGGGGCCTGAGTTGGCCATGCTGAGCACCCCTCTACCAGTGTGGGTCAGGTTGGGTTTTATTTCATCATTGAAAGCATCACCCCATGCTGATTCCCCTCCTAAAAATCAACAACAACTCTCAATAGAAGCATATTTACTGGTGATGAGATAAACTTGTTCTTACCGTATATGCGCAATATCTAATTTTTGCTTTTTTCACGATCTCTTTTAAATCTCAAATTATTGAATGCGCAGAAATTATATTCTGTATTATTTTGTGTAAGAAATTTTAAATTACAAAAAGTGACTTATGTAAACTAAAAATGCAACACATTTTCCCCATTGCAAATTTTGTGACACACAATAAAAAAACAGATGCATGTATATGGAAAATTAATACACAAGATACCAATTCACTTTGATAATTAGACTTCAGCATGTGTTTACCATGATACCAATGGTTATACAAAAAATTGTTTGGGTAGGTCAAATTATTCTTTTGCGAGATGTATACAATTTCTCCGATTTTGGCTTACTGTGTTAGTACAAAAACAATTTGTATCCTAGGCGAGTAATTTCAGCGTACTGTGCTGATATACGATCTATTTCAATACTTGCACTTTCTTTACCTGTTCCGGTCCCTGTTGGATCCCCACCTTGAATCTTGAAAAAGAAATAAAAATGAGTTAAAGAAATGTGCCCTGTCAAAGAATTTTTAAACCAGTCAAATTGAAGTTTTACTGCTTTTAAATATCGTACCACAAAGTTTCTAATGAGGCGATGGAATTTTGTGTCTCTGTAGTAACCCTTCATACACAGCTTGATAAAATTCTCACATGTCTTAGGCACCTATAATCCCAAAAGATAAGACTATCAAAGTTCACTGGAAAATTAAACAGGGTACTTTTAAAAAGACAACAGTTCCATTTTCATAAAACAAAGTCATGTAACTAATTATCTCTCATCAAAGTTCTAAGATGAAATCAATATTCTGAAAGCCAAAACTTCTAATATGTGTACTTTGTCTAATTTTAATTAAAAATGATAAAGCTACAGTATATAGAATATAGATACAAAATTGAAAGTGCCCTCTTCTTATCAATTTAATTAAAGCATTCTGTTCTCACCATCTCACAGTGCAGCTCAAGATTCAACAGACCATAGTTTGTGATCATAGACACATAACCTTTCTTTCCATTCTTCTTCACAATCTCATATCTCAGCACATCCTCATCAATGATGGCTGAAAATAAATAATGATTTAACTCTGTGCAACCCAAAACTCTAGTTGTAACAGATATTTTTGTATGTCTGAAACAGTCAAACTGATACTGTCTGTTCCAAAGTTAAAAAGTTTACCAGGATATGAACTTTTAAACATTGCTGTTTATTACTTATATTTACATTGGAAAAAGCCAAAACATTCAAAAGTGTTGAAAATACTGAGCTTTTATGTTTCTAATAATCCAACCGACAAGCGATCATTGTGACATCATGAAAGAGTTCACATAGAATGGAACATTTTCGCTATTCTAAAGGTTCATATAAGGAAGCATATTTATTTTACAGTATCTGTATATGAAATTGGCAGCAATTATTAGATCAAAATTTTTTTGCTTATTGATTGTTGTAAAATTAGATAGAAAAAAATAGTCTAGATTTTGTGGATAGCCCAACCCCTACTCCCAACCACCACCATTGTAAGGTCAGTTTTTATTGTCCTGCGTGAGGCTGTAGGGTCTTACCTGCTTCGTGCTGGGTGGTAGGATCCATGGCTGTTGATGTAAAAGAGGCAGCCACCCGCCCTGTAGAGTAATGTGCCTATAACAAATTCAAAACTAAACAACTTTTGAAAATGTATCTTACAAACTTACCAGAACTAATGCAATAGCTTTTTATCTTAAAATTTTCAATCAAAAACTGTTTAACTTCTGCTTTGAAACCATAAAATAGCTCCAACATACCGCATTCAGAAAGTCTGCTTTTTTCTTCTCCTCTTCTTTCTTTTCCTGTAAACAAAAAAAACATCAGTGATAATGGATTTGTAAATATTAATACAGTATTATTTTACAGACAATTCCAGCATAAAATGCAGTGATTTCTTTGCAAAGAACAGATTTTGCATGAATCTTTACCGCTGGTTTATACTCCCTCTCTAGCTCTGTTAGAACGTCCCGTGTCTCTGCGTTAACAGATTTAAGATGATACATGGGATTTTTTCGAGCAGCATCCTCATCTAATGGTCAAATACAGTATAAATTGATAGAAAACTAAAACTTGATAGAAAACTGAAACTTTCATCAGATGATATTTAAAATAAAAAATAATCTCCTGGTAAACAATGAAACCGTTGATTTATTGAAAAATATAGCACTTTATCAAATAACTAGTACCAACTAAATGTAGTTATTAACTTTGTATGGTATTTATCACAAACCTTCATCTCCATACTTCAAGTTTTTCCTCACATGATAAAATGTGTTCAAATTAAATTTGTCTATCTTTGTAGGATCCTGAAATTAAATTAAAATGTGTGAAAGACAAAAGCATGCCCAGTACCAGTAATATGAGAATAATTTACATTTTTCATACTTATGCATAGATTCCCAAGTTCAAGATAAAGCTTTCCACCTTAATATCTATGTATGACTAACATTCTCAAAAGACTTCAAAACTCTATAAAAAACAAGAGATGTTTGTGAAACACTTATGCCCCCCTCCCTTGGTAACATCCACAAAGAAAATGAACGTTAACTGCAAATAACTGGAATTTTTCTACGTCCAAGGGGTATAGCTCTGACGAAAATTGCTCTATCATACCCTAAATCAAACTTGACCTAGATATTATTTAGATAAACCTGTATACCAAATTTCATTTCAATATGTGCACCCTCTGTGAAGAAAATGAGCCATACTTCTTCTTCTTCTTCCTATGATGTGCTGGCCTCGGTTTCCGAGTGTTATAGCACGCATCGAACACAGCTAAAAGCCTCCTATTTACAGTTAAAATCGGGTAAAAACAATGGTCTGCATGTCACTTAAGGGTCATAGGACACAGCTAAGGTGTTGTTTAGCTGCTTCTTGAAGCCATCGATGGTACTGGCTTCTTTAACGTCATCTGACAGGCTGTTCCAGTCCCTGATGGTTCTTGGGAAGAAGGAGAACTTATACACGTCTTTGTATGTTGGTGGCTGACGGTATTTGCTGCCCCTTGTGCGAGTATCCCCTGGTGTTAGATATGATGTTGCTGGGATGTCGATGAGGTCGTTCCTGATCTTATACATCATGATGAGCCGTGATCTTAGTCGGCGTGTTTCGAGGGGCTCCCATTGTAGGTCCTTCATCATAGATGTTACACAGCCTGGTGTTCTTACATAATAGTTGCCCTTGACAAACCTTGCAGCTCTCCTCTGGACACCCTCCAACAGTTGTATTTGGGCTTGCTGATATGGGTCCCAGACAGTCGCTGCATACTCCAGGGTGGGCCTGACGATTGTACTGTAAGCAGCTGATTTAATGTCGGCTCTACATCCCTGTATGTTGCGACGGAGAAAACCTAGGGTCTTGCTTGATTTGTGTTCTTACATAATAGTTGCCCTTGACAAACCTTGCAGCTCTCCTCTGGACACCCTCCAACAGTTGTATTTGGGCTTGCTGATATGGGTCCCAGACAGTCGCTGCATACTCCAGGGTGGGCCTGACGATTGTACTGTAAGCAGCTGATTTAATGTCGGCTCTACATCCCTGTATGTTGCGACGGAGAAAACCTAGGGTCTTGCTTGATTTGGCTCGGACATTGTTGATGTGTTCCGTCCAGTTCAGCCTGTTGTTTATGGTTACACCTAGGTACTTTCCACTGTTGACTGATTCGAGGGTGTGGCCATGGAGGAGGTAGTTGTTGGTTATGGGACGTTGTTTAAGGATACATGGATGACTGTGCATTTCTGGGGGTGGAATTCCATTTGCCATTCTCGTTCCCATTTCTCTAGTGACTTCAGATCTTTTTGGAGCTGCTCAGCATCGGCTCTGGAGTTTATTTTCCGATAAAGCAGACAATCGTCAGCAAATAATCTTGCGTCTGATGATGTATGCTCCGGCAAATCATTGATATAGGTGAGAAAAAGTAACGGTCCCATCACAGTACCCTGGGGAACCCCTGAGATGACATCAGCTCTGGTAGAGGATTGACCCTCTAAGTTGACTTGCTGTGTCCGTTTGGCAAGGAAATCCTTGATCCAGTTCCATGTGTTACCTCTGATACCATAGAAGTGCAATTTGTGTAGGAGGCGCTGGTGTGGCACTTTGTCAAAGGCCTTGGAGAAGTCCAACAACACTATGTCTACTTGCTCTCCATGGGCCAGTGACTTGGCCACCTCGTCCACTGTAATCAACAACTGCGACTCGCATGATCGTCTTGCTCTAAAACCGTGTTGCTGGTCTGCCAGAATATGGTTACTGTCGTAGTGATCCATGATTTGGCTATGTACGATATGTTCCAACAACTTACATGATATGGAAGTTAAGGAGACTGGGCGGTAGTTTGAGGCTAAGTGTCTCTCTCCTTTCTTAAATATGGGGACAATAGATGCTTCCCTCCAGTCATCTGGCACTTTTCCGGTATCAAGTGAGAGTTGGAACAGTTTTGTCATGATTGGGGTTAGTTCTGGTGCAAAGTCCTGGAGGAATCTCGCTGGAATTGTGTCTGGTCCGGTTGCTTTGTGTACATTTAGGCCCTTCAGGAGCTTACATACACCACTTCTTCCTATGCGGATGTTGTTCATAGAAGGATGTGGGCTATCTCCTTTTGATGGCATGTCTGCTAGGTCTTCCTTTGTGTAAACCGAATGAAATTGGTTGTTTAGGATTTCTGCCTTGGACACTGTGTCACTATGGAGCAGTCCATCTGGACCCTTAAGTGGAGACACGCCGCTGGAGTCCTGTTTTTGATGTTTAATGTAGGACCAGAATCTCTTTGAGTCCTCACTTATCACTTCCTGTAAGTATTTTTCCCTTGCCAGTCGTATCTCTCGCTGGCATGATGTTTTCAGTTTGTTGTAACGATTTCTGTCTCTGTTGTTTTTGGTTCTTCTTGCTTTTTGATGTGCTCTATTTTTTCTTCTTGTGAGCCTGTTTAGGTGGGTATCAATCCATGGATGTGATGGCCTTGATCTAGTAAACTTAGTTGGTATATGTTTCCTCATCAAGTCATTGATCATACCCTTGAACTTTGCCCATATTAGATTGATGTCCCTGATGTTGTCACATTCCTTATAGTTGTTCTTTATTTCTTCTCTGATGGCATCCATATTGGCCCTTTTCCACAGAAAGATCTCTCTTCTTTGGTGTTTCGATCTTACTGGTTCCACTGCTGCATCACATAAGATAACATCGTGATCAGCTTTGCCAATGGGTGGTAAACTCCTAATCTTTTCTATCAGGGTTGGGTGGGAAGTAAATAGTAGATCTAGGATATTATCCCCTCTTGTCTTGCAGGTTATTACTTGTTCTAAGCCTAGTTCTTCGCTGGTATTCACAATGGACTCACTGATATACTTTGGGTAGATGTTGTTCCCACTGAGTACATTATGTGATTTCCAATCTATGTCGGGTGCATTAAAGTCCCCACAATTGAATATATTTATTAGCAGGGTACATTTTATTGTGTATCGTGACAGCTAATACATTATCTACAAGAAGAATAGATATGTTAAACTTTATGAGTAACAATTCTTTATTTTTATTTTGAGGGATTTTAGGGTAGACCATGGTGGAATGAATGATGTTGCAAAGAACATGAAAACAGCCATCCATCAAGCCACCTGCTGCTACCAACTTCTTTGTGAAATCAAAATTGGAGCAAGATGAAGGTATTACTAAATTTTTTAATAAGCTAATATATAATATCTATAAACAATTATAAGTCAGGAACAAAATTAATATGTAAACGGTGTGACCGTTGGACCGAGCGCAGATTTAACACAGTGGAGTTTGATTTTTATAGAACTAAATTTATTTGAAACGTACACAGTAGGATCCGCCTGGTTGCCTACTCAAATCATTCGTCAAAGTTAAACTAAACGTCGCGTGCTCAGTCTACATTATGACGTCATGTTACAGACGTAAAACGTACACGTCTTGTCTTCGGAAATAGCCGAAGAGTTACGTTATTCCTAATTTTTTTTATTTCTTCTTTCATTGTTCATCAATTAAATTCATATGAATGCCGCGGTAACCAAATTGAATACTTTATTCAGTATCTAAAAGATCAGTTCCTTGACGTTAATGTTTTTATTTTCCATCTGATAATTTGATAAGACATACATAGAACAAGTCGTGTTTCTTGATTGAAGCACTACTGAAACTAATCTGGTTTTCTTTTTAATTTCTTTTAATTCAAATTACCTTCTATCGAAACACTGGAACTTATTTAATCGAGTTTAGGGGCAATAAACATCGATAAGTACCAGTCAATCAATGATCGAACTACCTTTTAAAAAAGAAAATGGCTGCCAATATGGCGGCGCCCATGGCTGGAAGAAATTTTTTTTGGCCATAGTACCCCTGATTCAACTTTCATTTTTTACTGATTTTCTTATATATACGTGTTACCATTAATCCTCGCTTCGCGAGGCGGGCTTCGCCCGCCTCTCGCTGCGCTCGGTATAAATACTTTCTTCCACTTTTTATAGCAACTTGACCCATAAATGCTTTTTAATATTTAATTAAATTAATTATTCATTTTATTTTGTAGATGTCACAAGAGCAGAGCTAGGTCCTGTTTGCCAACTGCGTGCTTTTTGAACTGCTATACCATACTATTTCTTGTTTGTTGAGATTTTAAAGATTGATTTTAATTAATAAAGATTGATTTAATATATGAAAAAAGTTATGTACTTTATTTATGATTTCATTTGAAAGAGGAGATTGTTTGATAAACACATTAGGAATAATGTTAAATAGATAAAGAAACAGATGACTTTCTAAGAGTTCAATTGTTTATACAAAGCAATTACACGACAAAATGCCGCGAAATTTCCTTCTAGGAAAATGTCGTCGCGCGTAAAATCCCCCATGGAGATTTTCAAAAGTTGGCATGTATGATGAGCGGAAACTGCAAATAATTGGAATTTTTCTATGTCCAAGAGCCATAACTCTGTTGAAAATTGCTTGATCGTACCCAATATCGAACTTGACCTAGATATTATCATGATAAACCTGTATACCAAATTTCATTTCAATATGTTCATCCTCTGCGAAGAAAATGAATGGAAACTGCAAATAACTGGAATTTTTCTACATCCAAGGGCCTTAACTGTTGAAAATTGCTCGATCGTACCCAATATCGAACTTGACCTACATATTATCATGATTAACCTGTGTACCTAATTTCATTCCAATATGTTCATCTTCTGCGAAGAAAATGAGTGGAAACTGCAAATAACTGGAAATTTTCTAAGTCCAAGGGCCATAACTCTGTTGAAAATTGCTCGATCGTACCCAATATCGAACTTGACCTAGATATTATCATGATAAATCTGTATACCAAATTTCATTTCAATATGTTCATCTTCTGCGAAGAAAATGAGTGGAAACTGCAAATAACTGGAAATTTTCTAAGTCCAAGGGCCATAACTCTGTTGAAAATTGCTCGATCGTACCCAATATCCAACTTGACCTAGATATTATCATGATAAATCTGTATACCAAATTTCATTTCAATATGTTCATCTTCTGCGAAGAAAATGAGTGGAAACTGCAAATAACCGGAAATTTTCTAAGTCCAAGGGCCATAACTCTGGTGAAAATTGCTCGATCGTACCCAATATCGAACTTGACCTAGATATTATCATGATAAATCTGTATACCAAATTTCATTTCAATATGTTCATCCTCTGCGAAGAAAATGAACAGAAACTGTTGGTGGACCGACCAACAGACCGACCGACAGACAGCAGCAAAGTAATATGCCCTCCCTTCTTCGAAGGGGGGCATAAAAATTAACACTACTAAAATTTGCATGTATTTACAAATTAATAATTAATTTCAGCCATCAGTGTCAAATGTATTTTTTTCCATGAAGCCTGAAAAATAGCTTCCTAGATCACAGTGCACATACCTGAATAGAAATAATATCTTTTCTTGTGAATGGCTCATCTGTAAGCAAGTCCTTGAAGAAACTTGGTTTTATATTCAGTCTTTCCACTGCCTGTAGACCACATAAAATCGAAAATTCAAATTTATGTTTCTAAAATCTGACAATTATTGACTATTGTACAGATCGTATGCTTTAATTTAATCTTAATCATCAATAAGTCTAACAATATAATTATCTGTTTGAAATAACATAAAGACACTGACAGTTTGAAATATTCAGATCATGTTACTTTGTACCAGCAGCATTAACAAAGGAGACTTACATCCATGCAGAAAACATTCCCTGTGGGTCTGATTGCAACTATATGTGTGTTCTCATTAAATATTTTGAATGTGACAGGGCAGTGGTATTTTCCTGTAGTATATAAAAAATACAAAATTTAAAATTGTCTAAACAAAATATCAAATGTTTCATTCTTAGACAAGCTCAGATTGTTTCTATATCTGAAGTTGATAGTTACCATCTCCATTCTTGTGGAAATTCAGCTTGATCAATTCTTTTGCACTGAGTTTCTGTAAAATAAAAGTTGCATGCATAATAATTCAAATACAATATATAGACCTTGTTGCATCAATCATACAAAAAAAGAGAAAACAATACAATATTGCAGTGAAATAATAAAATAGGCCTGATTTACCTCCCCTGTGACTGGGTTTATACCATACTTCTTCAGGAATGGGACAATGTTCCTAAATTATAAATATTATCAGTTCAAAAGTTTTTAAATGGATGTACAATGAAATATACCTTAAGAATATTAAAACGGACCATTTTATGCTTAAAAATCATCTGAATGAAATTGATTTAATCATAATGGTCAATATCTCTCTCCTCTGTAAAAAATAACTTTATAATAGTGCAATTTATATCAAAGGATAATTTACACTCTGTCTTGAAAAATAAAACTGACAGCTGTCCTATGCCAGACCCAACTTTTAAAAGAATAAAGACATTTTTGTTTAATACAGAATGCATGTTTTAAAAAAAATGTAACTCACATCAAATCAAACACAACTCCTTCCTTGGTACAAAGGGGGTTTTCAAAAGGTTGGAATGACAGGCTGTAAATACAAAATGATAGTTTGTCTAAATCTTAATGTTTCATGTCCTTACTCATCAAGATATAATCTATATGACGAGGTTTGGCCTACCTGCAACAACTGAATGGAAGCCTTCTGAACTTTGAATTCTCCCCAGAGGCTGAGCGCCCCTTGTATCCTCCAAACTCTGTCCTCCATTCTGTATTTGTAAGATATCTAAAATAGAACAGACACAATCACTAAGTGTACACCTCTTTAGATAAGAATGTTTGTTCATTCATCATAACACGTGTTTATCTTCTTTCTTTTTCTTTTTTTTTTTTTTGGCTCATCACTTGATCCCCAATATCCAATCACCCTAATTTGATGTTGAATATTTAATTTCTTATTGACCAACTAGTCTTGTACTCAGAAAAGGTAGAGTGAAACTATTTTGAATCTCTCTGTATTCATAAATGTACAATATATATTTCCAAAAATTTTGTTACAGCAGAGACAAAAAGAGCGGATTTTCATTGGTATACAACACTGTATCATCCGCATGCTGCAACAGTTTGAAAAAAAAGTATATAAATCAATACCAATATATTTATTAACAAATAAGATTGTTCCTTTAAATTTACAGATTTATAGATATAAATGTCTGTTTACGTACAATTTGTCTTTCTGATGTTGTTTCTTTCCCATTTTATCTCACAGGAAACTCGTATTGGTCACTAACCTAAAAAAAAACTCTAGGATGGAATTTTGAAATCCGATAAAACATTTCATATAATTTTTATATTTATTTTTTTTTTCAGAATATTCTATGTAGAATAAATTAATAAGACAGAAGAAGGATATTTCATAGGCAATGCTCTAATTAAATAACGGATTAAAGATTTTTTTAATCAAGGAACATCGTTCGTAGATCCCATTATGTTTTCGCTTATTAGCCGAATCTTAAAAAGTGTAGCCCGAGTTCGAGTTCGAGTGATGCTAGTTCCCTCGTTAAAAAAATAATAAGATAAAGGATAACAAATTAACAACGATGGCGAGTATTGTTTGTCTGTTAAAAGCCTCGCCAAAGGGACAACTGAAATATGAAAGCGATCCAAATATTGAAAAGGTAATCTTAAAATTCAAACATAAACCCAAAATCCAGCTTGTTGGGACCATTGGCACAAATGGTTTATAAAATTTCCCGAATGGTTTTTCTGTCATTTGATTGATCGATCATTTATCGTTAGTAGATCCATATAATTTTGGGCTTCAATCTTATTTATGTCTCTGTTCCATTGTTAAAACAATTTATCTATAATTAGAGTTTATTAAATTACTTTCAATTTGTCAAAGCCAATATTTAGATCTCAGATTAATCAATTATCCCCCCAATAAAATTTATGCTTTTAAACTACAAATGTAATTAATTACTCTTTTAGTAGAACATTTGATAATTTTGAGTTTATAAGGTACGTTCGTATTCATGCTGTCTTACTCAATAAGGAATAATGAAAAAGAATATCGATATTTCCTGATATTTTTCTGTGTTTCAGGAATATTTTGACAAATATTTGTCACCACCAAAATTGAGTAGGCCTCACCAAGAAGTCTCATCAGAGAACAGTTTTTGTTACCATGATGAAGATGAGCGATACTCAGAAGACACTTCAGAAAGGTATACGAATTCACTCTTTTTATCATGTTTTTGGCACCTTGCTCCAAATTTATAAACTGGTAAAAGTATGCTATCAAAATACATAAATTTTGTTATCAGTTGGTTCGTGACACAATAACAACTTTATGCTGCTTAACACACCAAAGACTTGGATCCATCACTTAGCCCTAAAATGTTTTTTCATGTGTTGAATCAAGAAAGTTATTTAAGATTGTTATTTGTTTCTTATTTAGTGACATTTCTGAATCCATTCGAAATCTCCGAGTTGAGGTTACATGTAGAAACGACAAAAGGAAAACACAAAAGAAAGTTCAATTCACCACAAGAAACAACAGCTTAGTCCATGATATGAGAATACAAGTTGACAAGGAGAAGGCAGGTTTTCCCGATCCACACAATAAGAATGGTCATGATAGAAATTTAAAAATCAGCTTTAACGGTAGTGGAGGTGAAGCAAACTTCAAGAAGAATGGATGCGGAATGTTGATTGAGAAACCGTTAGATCGTCCATCCCTCAGTAAGGAGCAGACCAGGAAGATCGTAGTGTCTCCAGAGTATAACAAGAGTAGGCGAGACATTCAGTTTTATGAAGAGGAGCTCAATAGCAAATCTAAGGTAACTCACAGAATCCAAAATAGTCTCCAATATTGCATAATACTTGTATACATATAAAGATAGGTTGAACTTCGATATCTCAAACATTGACATCTCGAATACAATGGATATGTCAAAGTGATTTGTAAGTCCCAATCACTTATTCTTTAATTATTTTACCCTCAATATCTCGAATACTCGGATATCACAAAGTTTTTAAACAGCCCCATGTAGTTCGAGATAACAAAAGTTTTGCTGTATTTCATATCATTATCGATGGGTTTTTGTGTCCCAATGAAGATATTTTATATAATGCACAAAAAAGAAAAAATGCTCCCACAATGCAAAGCAACAAATTATCAATAAAAAAGAAATATTCTCCTACATGTAATGATTCTTTTTCTAGATGAAGCTCGAACAGAAGAGGGACCAGTTTAAGAAAGCTGAGAGGAGAATCAATGAGAGAGCAGAACAGAGGATCAATGAGTTTGAGAACAGTCGACTGGAGAAGGCCAGGAATCAACAGCTGATGCTAGAGCAGGAGGAACGAGAGAGGTATCATTCAGTTACATCTAGCAATGAGAAAGATTACCCGATACTTATGTATAGACTAACAGTCTTGTATAAGTCAACTACACATATTTTCAATAAGAAAGGTTTGAGACTTAGTCATATAAAAGTCAACTACATAAGGCAATAAGTGAACTTTTGCTCTCCAACAAACTTAGTCTTCTATAAGGCAATTACAACTCCATGTACAAAGAGCAGTGGGTGAATGTTTGCACACCAACAAACTCATAAGACTTAAGTCAACTTCAAGTATGTGAACATAAGAGCAGAGGATGATCTTTTATCTCCAACAAATTTGCAATCTTATGTAAGTCACCTAGCAATAGGAGAAATATAACTTGAATCAATAGACAAGTCACTTAATGATAAGAGAAGTAATTCACACAGTCTTACAGTCATATTATTTCAAAATTTTTAATTTGAACTCAGCTTTATTTTTTCAGAGTAAATGAAAAGTAAATTTGGAATGATTAAGAAATTTATTTATATTTTTCAAGGTCAGCAAAATTAATTGAAAAACAGAAAAAGATAATAAAAGATCATATAGAGTATGCAAAGGTAAGTAATGCGTGCTAATATTTGTATTTCGTATTATACTTTGTTTTTCAACACACTTGCTGTGACTGTATGGTGTATCATACTTTCTGCACAATGCATGTCGAGCATACAGTTGGTGATTAGATTAGCTAATGTGTATGCTTTGTTTTGTTTAATTAGAGGGTGGAACAGAAGAAAGAGAGAATTCAGGAAGAAATAAAGAAAAAGTAAGTTTGAAAAAAAAGCTACTGTTGTGGGGGTTTTTTTACATTTAAGATGCATTTAACATGTACATCAATACATATTCATTAGTAGTTCATAAGGAAAAACAGGTGCTCGGTAGATGTTCATATTGCTGGAAATCCTGATTCCAATTTCCCCCTAAGATTAATGCCCCTTTTCTTTTGCTGTTATGTTTGCATGATATGTTATGACATTGTTGCCATTTTTCACACAGAGAGGAAGAAAAGTTGATGATCTGGGATAAAACAAAGACTATAGTGAGTGAATGCAAAACCATCCTAGATAGAATAAAAACACTGTACACATCCTATGCAGCCAAACTGCCAGAGAATGTTGCTAAAGCAGTTCACAATGGCCAGCAGAGATACCACATGTCTCAGCAGATCGTGGCTGTAGAGGATAGGGTCCCAGACATCAGCAACAAACAGCTGGTCACCATCACAGAGAACTTCCGCCTCCTCTCAAACACGCTGGACTTTGTCCAACAGGCTATCCGTAAGTGTAACGTTGTAATGTGCTGCATGGTACAATACAGTGTATATGTATATGATAGATGTCAAAATAATATGAAAATAGAGACAACGTAACACAGCATGTGCTTATCTTACATCACTTTAAAAATAATTGTTATACATTGTAGAAGAAGTAAAGGAAAGAGAAAAAAGGGAAGCCGAGGCAAAGGCAGAAGAGGAAGCGAAGAAGAAAGCAGAGGAGGAGGCGGCCAGGAGGGTACAGCCACCCCCTGCTGTAAGTGTAAATAGCAGCACTTAATGGGGCATCTGATGTAAAACTAAACAACACTCAAAACATCTTAAACACTCTGTCATTGAAAGGGGCATCAAAAATGATGTCAATTTTTCAAAATTTTCGATGGCATAGATATACCTTATTATGATCAATAAAAAAAATTAGTTTACATCAGAACATACAGTACAGAAAAGAATGAAACATGATAAAACTACTTTTAACAGCCCTTTTCAGTGTATAGAAATATCAGTGTTTAAAGAAATGCAGTCTAATAATTAATTTAAATATTTAAGGTCAGACGACACGTTTCTTAATTAAGGTCTTCCGTTTCAAACGGAAGACCTTATAGTGATTGTAGTGTTTTTTCTTTCTTCTTATTTTTTTTCCCCTTTTTTGTCGGCAGAATATCTCAGAGATGGCTTGATAGATTTCCCTGAAATTTTCAGGGATGATAGAGAATGAAAATATCTCAAGATGCTTTATTAATTTTTTCGAAATTCCTGTCTGGTCGTCCGTTTCCTGTTTCTTTGATGCTGGTATCTTTCACTCAGGATGAAAAAAATAATCTTTGTTGGAATTTGAAAGTTTACATAATCGATTTCATAATCGATTGTGAGCTGCCGATTCAATTTGATTATCGATAGTAAAATTGGTCTGATTTTACAACACTAGTGGTTTATTGGTCTTGTTTATTTAAGTACTAAAAATAGTGCAAATCCTGAATCTGTCTAGATGTACAATTCCTATTGCAAACATAGCTTTCAGCTTCTAGTGTATAAATCAGAATTCTTCAATTCACAATGTTTCAATTTTTTCATTCCTTTATTTGCAAATTTCATATTGCACTTTCAATACATGTACATGGACTGTCATCATTTACTTATGTGTCCTTATTAACTATATAAATCTGAAACTTCGGGATCAATTTTTCTTGTCCCTAAATATATATAACTTTGGGGAGCGATATAAAAAAAAAATGAAAATTTCATCATCAATTTTAGACAGTTGTGAAGAAAACTGAAAAAGAAAGTAAAGCATTATTTACATGTACTGTTATATCACAGGTTGAACACCCAGGGCAGCCATTGGATTCCTCCACTCCAATACCTGGAGACACTGGATCAGGACATCAGGGGGCACCACCTGGGGCAACCGCTCCCCCCACACCTCCCACATCGGTCGCACAAGTCAGACCCCAAGGCAAGCACCTTCAAAAACGCTTAATTCTATAAAAACAAAGATTTTTATCATCTTTATTTTGAGAGTAAGAGATTTTATTTCAATGCAAAAAGAAAGAGAAATAATTTACCACTCAAACTATATTAATATATATATATATTAATATACATTAATATATCAGAATTGCATCTCACCACCCTTAGATGGTTGTGTTCATTAAAACTACCATGTGTTTACAGAGGGGGAGGTACTGTGTGTGGATGTAGTGGCTTTCCAGGAGTACACACGATTACAGCAGAAGCTGAAAGACACGGAGACAGCTATACAGGTGCTGTCATCTACGTCACAGGTAAACCTTATACACAGGTGTCATCTACCTCACAGGTAAACCTTATACACAGGTGTCATCTACCTCACAGGTAAACCTTATACACAGGTGTCATCTAATTTACAGGTAAACCTTATACACAGGTGTCATCTAATTTACAAGTAAACCTTATACACAGGTGTCATCTAATTTACAGGTAAACCTTATACACAGGCGTCATCTAATTTACAGGTAAACCTTATACACAGGTGTCATCTAATTTACTGGTAAACCTTATACACAGGTGTCATCTAATTAACAGGTAAACCTTATACACAGGTGTCTTCTAATTTACAGGTAAACCTTATACACAGGTGTCATCTAATTTACAGGTAAACCTTATACACAGGTATCTAATTTACTTATACACAGGTGTCATCTAATTTACAGGTAAACCTTATACACAATTGTCATCTAATTTACAGGTAAACCTTATACACAGGTGTCATCTAATTTACATATAAACCTTATACACAGGTGTCATCTAATTTACAGGTAAACCTTATACACAGGTGTCATCTAATTTACTGGTAAATCTTATACACAGGTGTCATCTAATTAACAGGTAAACCTTATACACAGGTGTCATCTAATTTTCAGGTAAACCTTATACAAAGGTGTCATGTAGACAAAATGCCTGTAACACACCAAGCGGTGCAGAGAAATTGAATATCGCGTTGGCGCGGTATGATAATTTGTCTACATCACTTGGTTATGTAAGGCTGAACGTTTCATTTAATCTTACAAAAATAAATATACCCAAAACGCGTGATGACTTTTATATTTGTGCTCATGGTGCATGGATAAGCTAAGTGTATTCAAAGGAAATTGATTGCTGCAGATTTTCAATGCAAACATACGGGGAAATATACACTGAATGTAAATATATAATTTTGTCTACAACAAAAAGCAACATTAGATTGAAACTTATACCAATACAACACATTAAGATTTTGTAAACAATAACAACTTGAGCTTTGTATTCTAACCACAGTAACTCACTTGAAACAATATTGGACGTTCAAAATTTGACAAAGCATTATAAACATCCATATTGACCATTCTGGACATTTAAAATGAATAAATAAGTTGAAAAGATGTGAGCTCGAATCATGTCCAAGTCCCTTTAAGAAATTCATGAAAAAATATATTTTCTGCCATTTTCCATAGCAAATGAATCACACCATCGATTACTGGTAATGTTTTATGGAGTTAACTTTTTAGAGAAAAGAAAAACAATTTGTAACACAAGGAAATAAAAAATATAAATTAAATACTAGTATAAGTTAAAGCCCCCCCTTAAGGTAGTCAAAAACAGTTTCATATAAAATTCAGGGCAGGAGGGGGGGGGGGGTGTTACTTAGAAAAAAAAAGCATGATGGGTAGGGATTTTCCTGCTATTTTTATTATGATAGCTTGGGCTAAATCAAGATTTCTTTTGAGTTACTATACACATGTTTATATGTATCCTTCTATTAAACATAACACTTTAGAACTTTTCTTTTTCATTTTGTTTTCTTTCAGTTGAAAAAGCTGAAGTTTGACCTCCAGAAGGCGGTGAACATACCTGTGAACGCTATCTCAGCAGTAAGTGGGGCCCACATGAGAGACAAGCTACAGCGCCTCCTGGTGTTACTCTCCGGCCAACAATTGGAGATAGCCAACAAAAGAGTCTCGGTCAATGAGCACCCAGCGGCCTTGACCTTCTGTAAACACCTCATTGCAAAGATGGTAGTGGTAAGTTATGTGGCGTTGAAAATTGTTTTATTATTCTCACAATCTTATCTAACAATGAGTACATGTATTCCTAATTAATTTATTTAAATGACCTAAAATTAATTCATAAATGATATTACAGAAAAATATTTCATGTGATTTGACAATTTATTATCTTTATTTTCTCAAAGTATATGAAATGTATGTTATGTGCAGCACAATGTGATAACATTTAATATTAAAATGCCTTTTGGCCTAAAAACATAACAACATGACAGTAATTATCTGCTCAGAGGCTTTGATTTTTCTGTAGTACAGTACAGGACAAGTGCCTTCCTCTATACTGAATTTATTTTATTTGTAGAAAAAAGGAGAGGAGCAGGTCTCCTCGATCTTTGAGTCAGCCTTTCCCCTGGCGGCGGTGACGGTAGGGATACTGGCCGAACACCCAGACATCAAGGACCTCCTGCTGGCACACTTCCAGCTGATGTGTCCGTACACCGTCCCCTACCACATCCCCCGTCAGGAGGGTCAGTCCACTAAGGATGTCCATATGTAAGTCAAGTCTAAACTCGCTCACATTGGGACCTGAAATGGATTTCTTATACATCAGAGTACTGTATACAGGGTTATTTTTGCCCCATGTACAGGTAATTTTTGCCCTTCTACACTTGTGCCCCATTTCGCCCCGTCTTGAATTTGATTAAACACAGTTGTTTAAAGGGAGATGATTTTGAGACATTGAAATTCGCCAAGTCTCTAATTCGCCCCCTGACAACGAGGGCGAAAGGGGCGAAAATAAAATTGGGGGGGGGGGGGGGGGGTTGAATATTTCCCTGTATACAGTATTGTAAGAGTATATGCATGTATTGTTGAACTTGTCTAAAATCTCAGATACTTGTACTTGCTACCTCTCTCTTAGAGAAAGATAGAGAGATAAATTCATGTATTTAATATGTACTTACACGAACTGCTATTGAGGTGTACAAATGTAAACGGTTGATATTTGTTTTTGTCTCATTTTGTGATGCATATATATTCATTTATATTCATATGTGTATATGTACGTGTAAACTATCCTCACAGAGCTGTATGATGATTATAATTTTTGTTTGTACAGAGCGAGAGGGTACAAATACGACAGCGATGGTAATGTGGAGAAACAGGACAAATTCCTGAAAAGGATGTCTGGAATTATGCGACTGTACGCCTCTCTTATGGTCTCTTATCCACCAAGGCGACAAAGTGAACATCCTTTTGGGATTGAAAATGCCTGGTTATGGCTGTCAAGAGTGATGAACATTCAGCCGCTTCCAGACATAACGGCTACCATGGTGTTTGACCTTTTAGAGGTCACCGGACATGCCCTTTATAAGGAATACAGAAAACAATTTTTGAAAATGCTTCATATTCTGATTCGTGAATTCCTTCCCAAGCTCAAATCTGTGGCATCTTCAGGGGGAGGAGGCCCTGTGTCTCGACTAGAGGCACTGATCATGGCTAGTATACAGCGACAGGGACAAATTCCACCACCAGAGGGCATCCTGTCCCCAAACTTCTGGTTCTCTTGATGAACAGAGATTGAAGTAGTTTCTGTTAGTTGTTACCTGTGTTGTACATGTACTATTTAAAAAAAAAACTATTGTTCCAATGCCAAAAATGTTCATTATCTCTGTCACCTTTATTTCATCATTTAAGCAGTACAATTAAATATAAGGTGTTCATAATCAAATTATAACATTCAATATTTATGGCTGCTGTCATCTGGTTACTGCTCACTGTAAAAATATTGCATGGTTTTAACAATAAAGAAAGTCAGTTATTACTTGGATATTGCGTTTTCATTATGCCTCGAAAACCATTGTCAACCTCCGCTTCGCGTTGGTTGACAATGGTTTTCTCGGGGTGTCAATTTCAACTGTTACCCTCCCGAACAGGCACTACTTATATGTTCCCACCGTTTTCATCACAGGCCAAACCCGTTTTAACGTTAATTTCAATGTAACCTTAAAAAAAGATTTATTTATGGTTTCATTGAAATTAATGTTAAAACGGACTTTGTTCCTGTGATTTTCATTAAAGAAGTGTTAACCACTTGTAACATGTGAAGTAGTTACATTATAACTTAAACTGAAGCTAACCTCCACTGTTACAAGATACAGTCAAGTTAACATTCTCTGTCACATAATATATTGTAGTTGCCCTTTTCTGTCACATGTTGAAGTGAAGTTTTATACTCTTGTCACATGTAAAGGCCTATATATAGTGTAGTTTCCAGCACCTAATTATACTGTATAGTATATATTCATGACTGTATGCCAACATGGTAATTGTCAATAAATGAATTGAACTGAATAATGATGTTGGCCTCTCCTGTCACATGGTATGGTAAAGTCACTTATTGGACCTTTTGATGATGTTCTATTTTGCAGTAACGGTAAATCAATGTCACAATCTAGTGGTAAATCAATGTCACAATCTAGTACATGTATAGATAACATTTTCTTGTTAAACATTAATAGTCAATTTGAATTTATATACAGAATTTATTTCGGTGTCTCTGTTGTAGGACATTTGCTTGAAATATCTTGCATTAATTTGTGGCCACAAAATAAACATGCACACAGGCGAAGATTAAAGGAACGGATTTTTTGTTACAAGATCCTTCCAATATCATTTGGATTGATCATTGGTATATACAGACTTGCACATCGGCAATTGCACCTATCTTAATAACAGAAAATCTTATTACATTTTATTGAGTTTAGCTCGTACAGCTTTGATGATCATTTGTTTAAATACTGTGTAAACGGTAGCACAAATATTGGATAGCGATGGCATTGGCGTAGAATCGTGATAAGCCAGTCGGTTGGTCCGTCAAGTTTATCAATTTATTTGATAAATTTCTATTCCTTATTCAAACTTTTGGCAGAATATCTTTCCGAATGTATTCAAGACATTCCACCAGGCCTGGCGTCCCTTACAGAAGTGACTTAGTCTGGGGATACAGTTCCCGCTGTGGCCCTGATAAAAGGACCAGGGTCAAACTAATCTCCATTTATATTGGGGAAACTCAGAATGTGACATAGGAGAATATATTATTTCATTCCTTATATTTCCCTGTGATGACTAGAGGCCGTACATGATAAGACCCGGGGTTCCTTACGCCGATCAGATGTCGCTGTTCACAGACAGTACCATCTACAAGCGAGTGGCCTTTGTCCTGGCCATCCTCGGCCTGGCCGTGGAGTTCGTCAGCTTCGTGTCCCCGTTCTGGATCTCCAAGACTTTCGATAATGGCACCGCGATCAACGTGGGTCTGTGGCTGACCTGTGTTGACCTAGATTGTACCGGCATCAGCAGCAGTCCAGGTAGGCTTACGGCCAACACAGATCCCGACACAGTCAAGTCGGGAAAGCTTTTTCTTATTTCATGCATATCTATGTATATTAAGTCCTACTTAATTAAAATGTTGAAGTGAACTGTTATAAAAACGCATGTCCACATTTAAGATCTTCTTTAAGAAGTTGAACAAGAATATTAAACTTTGGAGAGCTCGATGCCATATCTGGTACTCCTCGTGTTCCACTCAACAATCGAATCGGACCTAGAATTATTAAATCAATTTATCTTTTTTTTTCTAAACATTTCAAACGTTTGACTTTCTTGAGGAATTAAAACTACATTTTACTGCGGGTGAAAGTTAACCTTGCAAATTACCAATTTCATGTAATTATGTGAATTCCAGTTAAGAATCTGTGAAAGACGATGATAATTTTTAGTTTGCTTTGATTCCGACATAGGCATCGGAACCGGGGGAGAGGGGGGGGGGGGCTGAGCCCCCCCCCCCCCCCACTTTTTGTGGAAAGTTAGACCTAACCATTAGGCACATAGCATCATAGAGGGTTCAGCCACCCCCTTCTTTTTCTCGAAGCAAACATAGTTGTTCCTAAATAGATAAGAATTTTTGGAACCATAGGTATAGCCCCTCTCCCTCCCCTTAGGAATTTAATGATTTGGGGGGGGATTTTGGCAGGTAAGAATTTTGTTTTGGAACTATAGGTTATAGGTATACCTCCCCTAGTCTAGCCTTCCCCCCCCCCCTTTCAATTTTCTTCCGACGCCACTGTTCCGATAACTGTCGTAAATAAATGCATCTAGCAGTAGGAGCCGCTTCAATAATCATTTAAAACATTTTTTATTAAAATTGACCGCAATCAAAATAATATTATATTTTAATGAAGACTGAATTAATAACCAAGAAGTTGATGCAATACTCAGTATGTGCCATAAAATCTATAATCCACTGATATCCAAATTTGGGGTCATTTTGACATTGCAAATTTTAGAATTTTAATTTTCCTGGGGGTCCGGGCGACCGCGCATGTTATGTATTTCTATTTGGATTATTTTCAGCTTGGTTGATCGTTGCCGGGGTGTTCGATGTTCTCTCTCTGATGTTTGGAGTGACCTGTATAGTATGTCTGTCTGTGTGTATATTCAAACCGCAACTTCTCCCCAGAACCAGAAGATGGCCTCTCATCATACTCACCATATTTGCATTTGTTGAAGGTTTGGTTCCTTTTGGCGGGTTTCATTGTTTGAAAAAAAAAAATACAACATTTTCTAAAGCAAAATATTAATCTTATATACGCCGGGCCCCATCACCACAAAAAGAAAATTCAAATAATAAACACGGTTATATTCTCAAAGACTTAAAGGAAAAACTCATAAAGAAGTCAATACTCAGACTTGAGGCCGAGAATTGCCCTCGAATTAAAGGATTAAATATGAAAACTAAGTTGAGTGATTTGAAGATTTTGGTGGGTTAGGTTTTTGTTTTTTTTTTTTTTTTTTTTGGGGGGGGGGGGGTAATTTCGTTTATTTATTATGTCAATCTAATTAACTATTTTAGCTGCGCTCCAGCAAATCAGCTGTGGCGTTTTCCTGAAACAAGTCCACGACTCCCCCCAGGCTTCACCCCCGTTCCCGGAGAACGCGTTCGCCAGCCTGTCCTGGGGAGCGGCGTTTAGTGTCTTGGGGGTCATCCTCTACGCCGTCGTCTGCATCCTGCTGTTCACTGACCTGGTCAGGATATGTTTCGCAGTTCCTAAATAACCATCGGACTATGACAAAACTTGTTCCAGACAGACCTGTTGGTAGATACTCGTGTGTTGCTCGCAGTGTTTTATTTTCACTATACTAGTCCCCGTGATAGGATTCCAACCGGCAACCAACCACTTGTTCCTAGTTTCATGATAAATTCAAGTGTCTGATTTAGTATGGAAACATTTTCTTCAGAAAAATGTAACACGCAACAGGTTTGTGGAAATATTTGTGGACTAACAGTCTCCACACAGAAATGCGCCGTGTGTGTATATGTCTCGACAAACTTACAAAGAACTGTTGACAATGTTTTTCGATTTACGGACAGTTAATTAAATTTAACGGAGTGATTGTTTATTTCATATAATTAATTATAAGCCATAGTTAACGCAATAATCTATCTTTTACAATATTTAGGTGTATACTAATCTTAAAACTGAAAAAGAAACGTACATCTAGGATTGCAAAATGTAGTTGATTTGAAATCAAATTTAAACGGTTACGAGATTTTATAGTTATGGTTTCACAATTTTTCAGTTATCATGGAATTCCAAACTACAATTAACAAATATTAATTATATTTTACGGCTCGTAAACTATATTACATCGACAGTTCAGGCACCGAAATCACAAAAAATGTTATGTTTAAAACTTAAAAGACACACAATATCTATTTTATATTGAAGATACACACCAATATTTCACGATTGATTCTAAACTGATAAAAAGTTTTGTTCGTAAAATGTAGATGCGTTCCTCAATATCTTAATTGAAAAGATTTCGATTCTTGATCTATATTTTTAACAATAGTAAAGTAATAATAGTTTACGTATATGAATTATAAGTTATGTCAACAAACTATTATCGACATATGTTGATTATAGTTTAGACAGCTTTCAAAACTACAGTTATTTATCATTTATCAGAGTTTTGATTTTGTTAGATGTTCATAGTTTATTATAGTTTACGTTTATTAAAACTGTTCATAGTTTACTTCAATTAACGTTTGTTAAATGTTCATTATAGTTTACGTTTATTAATGTTCATAGTTTATCGTAGTTTACGTTTGTAAAATGTTCACTATTTACTAGTATCATAATGTACATTTGTTAAATGTTCATATATCATATTTTACATGTATTAAATGTTAATAGCATATTATATTTTACATTTGTTAAATGTTCATACTTCATTATAGTTCACATTTATTTATGTTCATATTTCATAATAATTAAATGTACAAAGTTAATTCATGTATATGATAATTAGTTGTAGTTAACAGCAAAGATCTATAATTAACGGATGTTCAGCATACTTTACCTGATACATATCAAGTTTCACGATTCCCTAATCTATGATTAAGAGGTTACGAATGTAAAATGAATTTTTAAGATATGAAGCAAAATCTGTCGTTATCGTGTATTTACAGATATACTTTCGTAACATACCGTATAGTTAACAACAACCAATTTGAAACAGTTTAAAAAAAAACCCCAGATGATAACTATAAATAAAACAAATTGTTCATGATAGTTTACAGTCCGTAAATTATACATGCAGCTAATAAAACTAGTTCATCAAATGTGAAATAATTTCGGCTCATTCTTAGAATAATGTGCGTGCGTCGTGCGTGTGTGTTATCTCTTTTCGTGTCTATTCAGTGAAAATACAACAACTACACTATACATTCTGATTAAAGTTTTATTCTGCGGTAGTTCAAAAACAAATTAATAAAACTATACTAGATGCAGAAAAATGGCATGTATACATATTAATATATATGTTCTTTTGTGAATACTTGTTAAAATTATAAACTTACACATAAAAGGACCATTATTTTTAGGCCACATGTCCTCATTAACACAATTCTATTCAAAGCTTTGTATATGTTCATGGTGTTTCAGAAATTTTAAAATGAAAGTCTTTAAATAAATAAAAAGATTACTTTTAATGTCAGGCACTTTAAGTACACCCTGGAGCCATTAAAGTCAAAGTTGCATGTCCCTGGTCTTACATTTATTAATAGATCTCACGGAAGCTAAACTCAAACTGAACATAAACAGGTGAACTAAATACCTGGATAAATCATGCAGTGCTGAGCCCACCCTACCTGGAATATTAACCAGATGTCAGGCAGGATTAAAGGCCAGGGATTAACAGATTTAATGCTAGTGCTTTATTATCTGAACTATTAATAGAGCAAAGGTACTATTTAAAGATATCTCAATGCACATTTTATCACAACAGGTTCAAATGGATCTGAATACTGCATAAATTTGCAAGCTTGCTTTAAAATCAATTTGATTTCCAGACATCTTTTATTTCCTCTGAGTAATGCCTAATAAAAGGAGAAAAAGGTTAATGCTACACTGGGTACACTTTACACCTAATAAATTCATAGAATTGGTTTCTAAAATAATTTTCTAGTGCTGTGGAATATCCATATACACTTGCATTGAGTGGTAATAAAAGCGAGATATGTAATGTAGCCTAACAAACAGATTCTCTTTTAACAACATTTCAAACTGCCTGATTCAACTGGAAATACACTGAGCAGTCCATGGCAATGAGGTGGTTGTTTGGTAGAACTGTGTTCCTTCTCCCTACATACAAACATATGTATTATAGGTGTCAACATATTACGAAAAAGTATGACTAGGTTTGGCAAATCCTTAAATCTTATAACAATAATTAGGAAAAATACCCTGCCTACAGATCAAATTAACATATTTAAAACAGTTGTAGTCTTGTACATCCATACAACCATTAAACTAATTGATATGTTTATTTTGTCTTTGTTCAAACCTAATGGTGGTCAAGAAATTTAGTCACATACTGTATGAAGATTTATAATTTAATGTACCAGTAATTAAATAGCTAATTTAATTTTCTTACTAAATTCACTTTCTATACATGTATATCTTATCTTTGACAATACTGAGTTTCTATTCATTTGGACAGATCCTGGCTTCAAATAAAAAATATGTAAAATTGCATACAGTAAAACACTGTATTTGGACGGAGAAAGAAAATTATGCAAAATCATACAATGATATGTATATATGTATGTGAACATAGCAGTAATACTGATATACATATCAGCAATAAGGCAGATATAAATGAAGGCCAATAACATTGGCCTATCAAATGTTCCCACTGGATCATGCCCACCCCAGATACTCAGAGGTCCATACTGGTCAACCATTTGACAGTCTGTACACAGCATCCTTACAAAAACTGAACACTTTGACAGTCTCCACTCCCAGGTAGTTATTTGGGATTATAGTTGACCTTCTGACCTTTGGACTCTGCCCACTGCTTTAGCAGGTGGTCCTGCTGAGTCAGCTGTTTCTCAAACCTAGCACACAGTGACTTCAGTTCTTTGATTGTTAGGTCTTTGTCTTTAATGGACGCACTGAATTTCTCCAGCTTTGCTGTCATATCCTGGCAGTTGGGACAATTTCCTCCCTATCATATAAAAATAAATATCATGTTACAATATCTTTCCCTTTGTCATACATGGTGGAAAGGTTGAAAAACCTTCCCCTGAAACCAAAACAATTTAAAATGCATGCTTTTCACACAGAGCATCAATGAAGAGAGGTATGTATTTTGCTAAACAAAGACACACTATCATCAACAAGTTTACATGAAAGTACCGGTATCAAACTATGTCAAACTCTGTCAAACCTCATATTTCGATGCATAGAGTTTAAAAAGATACATGGTGTTTAACTTTGTTATCCCTTAGATTTGGAAGCCTCAAATTGAACTGTAGTAACTGTTTACACTTTCACAAGTAACTATGTCATATCCTTGATTTGATAGCCTTTAGCTTAACTATATTTTACTTTTACTGATGTGAACAGTCATACCTTGGAATTGGGGGTCTTGAGTTTAACTATACCATTCTTTCACTCATGTGAATTATGTCATACCTCTGATTTGACAGCCTTCAGTTCAACTAGTATGCCACATTTTTACTCATGTAATCTATTTCATGCCTTAGATTTAGGTGTTTTGAGTTTCACTGTACCATACTTTTACTCCTTGTAAAAGTCCTATCCCTTTGAGTTTCACTATATACTATACTTTTACTAATTTGAACTAAATCATACCTTTGATTTGGAGGCTTTGAGTTTCATCCTGAGAGCATCACACTCCTCCTGTATCCGTGACAACTCCTTAGTCAGCTCTTCCAGCTGCTGTTGTCTCTCCCTGAATAAAACAAGAAATGAAAATAACTCTTGATTTGTTGTACATGTGCATGTACTGCTATATTGTACCTTTCATCACTAAGTTTAATGTGATACAACAGAGATGTTGAATTGTAAATTATGGTATCTTCTGTCTGAATGTTTACAGATTATACAGCCTTACATAACTACAAACTATAGTTATAAAGAATTAAATTGTGGATGTTCAATCAGAGAGCAGGAGAGAGAGAGAGAGAGAGAGAGCGCAGCATGTCAGTCAAGGGAAAAACTGTTTCCTACCAAGAATTTCCTTTCAAGGCATCAGCCATTTGGTTTTTTAAGCGGGTTAATTTCTCATCTCTTATCTTTATTTCTTTATCTTTGGAGGTAGTTATTTCTAATATCTTTTCTTCAAGCTGAAATTCAAATACATATGTACATTCATCCATTTAATTGCTGGAATCTCTTATTATTCTTGATTCATTTCTAAATGGCATAAAAACCAGGTAGATCATCTTAAGAAGATTATATATGTACAAATATATCAATGTGATCCTCGGTGACAACCATTATGCATGGACATTACATTGATCCCCTTTCATACACAATTTAAAGGTACCTGGAATAAAGAATCATAATACGTTGTACTTTTTTAGTCCTAGTACTGGTCAAAAAGATAAACAAAACTACTAGTCAAAGATTCATCAGGTCTGAATTTTGATTAGGTATTACACAATACAAATAAAGGATTATGCTGACTTGGTATTATGTGTGCTTTCAGGGATATGTTAGTTGGAGCCCTTATATCTGTGTACAGATTGAGTGATATATGCATGTGTCTGAATCTGACGTCAATAAGAACCTCTTTCTTCAGGCCGTCTATCTGTTCCTGGTTTTCTTTGCGGAGTTGTTCTATCTGGGCCCGGAGGTCGTCGATTTCTGAGCGCGCTCCCTGTAGGGACTGCTTAGTGACCTCGTGCTCAGCTTTCTCTTTGTTGATCTCCCCGGTGAGATTCTCTTCCTGTAAACATGTCAATAAAATTTGAGTGTGTACACGAGCTCACTCGACAGGTGATTGCAGACTACCAGCTGGTTTGAAATGCATGGCAAAATACTACTTGACACTTCATAAAATTGTTTTACCTTTAACTGCAAACAGCATTTAATATGATAAAAAAGTGCCAACAATCTATTGATTCCTTATCTTTTCCAAGTTAACACACCCAAGTATAGGTTCTGAATACTCTTACTAAATCCAAATTCCATGCAGTGCACAGAAGAATGTGTGCATCTCTTACCTGAGTTTTAAGCTCGGATTTCAAGGAAGCTATTGTTTCATCTCTCTCTTTGATTTGTTTCTGTAGCTCTTCTATTAGTTTTTTCAGTTCTGCAATCTGCTTCAACAAATCTTTCTCTTTTGCCTATATTAAATACAGAAAATCATTAAAACCTTTAAAACAAATATGTTAAGATCATGATATATCATAGGGGTCGGAACAGGAGGAGGGGGGGGGGGAAGGGGGGGGGCTTAGCCCCATCACTATTCTTTTTTTTTTGCAAAGTTATACATAACCATTTGTCAAGATTCAATTTGCTTCCAATGCCACTGTATATTTTCAAAATATCTCAAGCAAGGAAATCATATCCATGCTCAATTCTATAGGGGAGGTAGAGGTCATGGTGAATGAAGATGCTTTAAATGAAAATGTAATATCTCACGTGAAAAGCTGAATATGATGTTTATTATGTGACATTCCACAGTTTCTTTTTAGAGAGAAGCATTAGGTCCTGTAATATTGAATATTGAGAGATGGTGAAGTCTTTCAGACACTTTCCATTTAAACCATTCAAATAAGGCCTCTGTTTACTTTCTGTAATAATTTTCACACCATTTCACAAATAGCTGGCAGTGCTCAGTCGTGTCGTTTGTTCAGTTTTGTACCTAGAGGACATTGTGTGGAAGTTAATAAATGGCTTATTGTTCAAAAGCTCACATAAGTTAATTTATTAAGTAAATTATTGATCTCACTAATTCCAGGGTTTTCAATAGCCTGTGTATAGGAACTCAAAATTGTTGGTTAGAGCAAGTTCATTTATTTTCCAAATTCTACCACAAAGAAAAGTTTATTATGAAAAAGATTGAATCAATGAATCTGAGAAATACCGGCTGAACGTGGATTACTTCAAGGGTTTAATTTAACTTTTAATCTCGGTAAACAAAGTTTGTGAAAATCTAATCAATTTTAAAGTCACAATATTGATTGCAATGTTTAAATTTACTGTGATGAATTTCAGCAAGCTTATTATTTACAAAAGCATTGAGTTTTACAGCTATAAGTCAGAACACATTCCTTGACACACTTCTTTAATAGGTTCTTTCTCTTCAACACTTCAGTGCTTTATTCTATCATGCTACTTTAGTGTGCTGATAAAACTCACAATGTGGTGATAATTCACACAGTAAATTTTTACAGTGATACAGTAAAACACGGTTATAGCGAACACGCTTATTATGAATTGACGCTTACAGCGAAGTGAATTTCATTCCCCAAGACTCTTTTTCATGTTGTAAACTTGACGGATATAACGAATTACGCTTATAACGAAGTTAAATTGTCCGTCCCTGCGACTTCGTTATAAGCGTGTTTTACTGTATATACTAAATTTAACAGAACATAAAAGTAATTTTGTTACTGGTGAACTGTTGCAGCTAGTACATGATCATTTCATTCCAATATAATACTTTGTAACTATATTTGCGAAAAAAGGCAAAATGTCTTATTTTTAAATTCATTATAGATAAGATTTTGATGGTTTCATTTGAGGGGTTTTTAATTGTATGTAGAAAGCCTTTGTAAGGCTCTTCAGTTCACTGTGTGAAACAGAAATTTAAGAAATGGCAAGTACAGTAGAAATGGCCCTACCCTTTGATAATAAACATTCATATTTGCTCCGTTTTCAATGAATGTGTGTCTCTGTGCACCTCTTGCAGATTTGAATTAAGGAGACAAAAGGGGCTCTTGAGATTGTGTTTAGGTAGGTATCATCTAGACATGTCAAGTGTTTGAATGGGAGTCCTGGGTAAACACAGCTTTATGTTACCCACAGATAGCCCGACTCTGGTGTATACTTGTCATGTAATTTGTAACACAATTATAAATACCTTGAATAAAACCTTCACACCATTACATCAAATAAAGCTGCTACCAGTCAGCTATATTGTCATCAGGAGGAAATCCAAACATTTAATAATATAGAGAAAATCAGAACAATTACACATGCTAGCTGATATTTTATGGTATTCCCTCTCTTATTACAAAACTGATTTAATCTCAGATTATCTACAAATCAACCTCTTTGTCATTTGAATTTAAATCAATTGATGTCTCCTGATAAAATTCATCAGATTTTGAGGGCTTGTTAAGGTTGATCAAAAAGATATACACATTCTTAGCAGACATATTCCACAAAATATTACACTGCACACTCTTTCTCTTTTTCAGATGAATAGATATGTCAACTTGTAAATCCTACAAAATCAATCTTAACCATAACCATGCATAACCTGGGTAGGAAAAGCTTAGACAGAGCTAGCTGGGATTTAGATGTAGACAAATCAGTGTGGATTATTGTGTACAAAGTCATGATTATATAACACTATGGAATCTATTACATGTACTAACAAAAGCAATGAGAGATTTAATAAAACTTCTATATTATGAGCTGTGACAAAATAAGACTTCTTAAGAATCTGTCACACAGAAAAATCTAGGGGAAATCAATTTCTTCTCTTTATGAAGGGGCAATAAGACCATTGTTCTTGCACAACTTTCACCTGTTACAAGTGTACCTGCATTTAAATATTTCATAGCAGAAGCAATCTATATCACTTGCTTTATCAGTGTTCAACTGGAGCCCCCAAAAATGAAATGATTTACTTTATATTTCCAGTATTAACATGTTTAATATCCACATTTTTTAGATAAAATTTTGTGTTCAAACATATGTACTATCCAGCTATATGAAGTTTATGAAATTAAGGTCAGACGACACGTTCCTCAATTTTAGATAACTTTTTCTAGGAATTTGTTAATGGTTTACTACTACTTTGACAAGCTTTCTTGCAAAAAATTAGGGTACCTTACCAGGCATTTCTGCAAAATACTAGAGTATGCAATTTCCTATCTAATCTTCTTGAAAATACACTTGAATTGCTGATATAAAAATGAATACATCTACAACACAGCAAAATTCACTAAATTAGAACTATATCTCCGCCGGGGCGGGGCTTTGAACTCACGACCTCTAGAACCTATACGCTTCTGGCAGTGAGCGGCCACAGTTCTAACCACTCGACCATGTACACATATAACCAAATTCAAGTAAATTTTGATCATTTTTAAAGTAATTATAAAATTAATATTTTTTATTGGTACTCTTTATTACGAGGAGATTCTCGAGGAACGTGTCGTCTGACCTTAAACTAATACAAAACACATGTTTCAGAATTTGAAACTTACTACAGTTGAACTTTGATATATCGAACACTGATATCTCGAATACAATAGATATGTCGAAGTTAATTGTAAGTCCCAACCACTTATTTTTCAAGTATTTTACCTTCGATATCTCGAATACTCTGATATCTCAAAATTTTTAAACAGTCCCATCTAGTTCGAGATAACGAAGTTTGACTGTATATGACAGAAAACTTAGCTAAATCCTAGCATGCCATGGACCATTATCGACACTGACCTTAGCTTCCTGAAGCTCTTTCTTGTACTCTGACTCCAGAGATTTCGTGCTGGAGCCAGAATCAGACTTTGCTGACTGAACTTTTACTTTCTCCTCCTTCTTCTCCTTCTCCTTTGGTGGTGGCACAGACAAAGCATTCCCCGAGATACCTTGGTTATCCTGCTCCAAGTTTGCTTTTGTGTTGACTGAAGAAGTAGATGCTAGTTTGGGGATCTTCTCAGTTCCCCCGGATTTGAGGTTGACCCTAATTTGTCCCAGAGGTCGGAATCTACCTCTTCCATTATGAGACATGGTCTCAGAAGTCTATTAATTTATACACTGTATATAAAATAGCTGACTGTTGTTCACATGGTATGATGTTGAAAATCCTTATGTCTCAAATCTGGAAAAAATTAAGCATACACTTTACAGAGGAAAAATTAAATAAAGAAGTAGTGAAAATAACATGCACCCCATTTTATCAATAATAAGCTAAAATCATAAAGAACATCCTCTACTAATTAACAAAAAACCACCCTGGTGGGTTTTTTATAGTTGGAGTATAATACTAATGATAAAAATCAGACTCCTGTGCCCATAGTGAAGGGACAGGACCGACTATGTACTGTACGTCTTCGGCTTCTAAAAATTCCGGTGATAAGCCATTATACTTGATCTGTCGATTATCAATAATACTCGTTCAAGTAGATTCAAATCGATTGTTTACTTTAATAATTTAATTTTGAGTAACTGATCGATCGTCTCGTCAGTTGTTTACAGGTAACAATTATGAACTGGGAAATTATAACATCTTACCTGTTATAACACATCCCATAAAGATTCACGCAATACACATAGTGATGTGAATGTCGCATAAAAAACGTGTCCAAAGATCAAGCACCTCGCACCAGACCGCGGTGGCGTCTTTTGTTTCCAAGAAGCCCAAACAGCAGATACAACAATTGATTTCATTGGACAATTTTCTTTCAAAGGAAGACAACTCTAACATAAATAAGATATAGCCTACTATGAAATTGTGCCCCTTTGACCATGTGATGCAAGTAATACACTCAAGTGCCAAAAGTAAATCAATTTTTTTTCTTTTCACTGCATATTTCATTGAAAACCAACATTTTTCAAAGAATCGTTTAAAAGTAACCAATTGACCGATTTTTCAAAGACTGAATTGATAAAAAATTTGAATTTCTCTAGCTTTTTTAATATTGCATCTTTCAAACATCCAGTTCCTGAGATTTTACATTCACAATCATAAGGAAGATTTATCGGCTTACATTTTGCAATATATATATATATATATATATATATATATATATATATATATATATATATATATATATATATATATATATATATATATATATAATAGCTTTGTGTTGTGTTTGAAATATCAAATTTTACAAACAAGTTGTAAAAAAAACTGTTTCAATGTTGTTTTTTTTTAATGCAAATTGAATCTACTTTTATAATTAGTTTAAGGTAGTCCATCCATAAATAAGGCAAATTTAACAATTTTGATTGATCTATACTACATTAAATACGTATTTTTAAGTTATTATGAGACTGACATAAACCAAACTCGGGAGTATGTATGTAATCAATTAAATGAACTTTCTGCACTTAAATTTTTTTTATAGCGTTGTCCGCCCTTTGGGAACATTTTAAAAAATCATTTTCTGAAAATGTTTATGGTAAATTATGAATTGTTTTAGCATATTCGAAGAAAGGTAACACTTTTGAAACTTTTTACCAAGAGAAATGTGAGAAAATTACTTGTACTAAAAATATATGATTAAGAATGCATTTTCCCCCCATAGACTTCAATGTTAACCTCAACATGTGGTAAATTTGTTAATATTAAATTTTTTTTTTATTTCAAAGGTTAATCTTTATTATTAAATTAACCCCTTAAAATCACCAACAAAAAAAAATAACAACAGGAAACCGTTTTAAAATAAGCTTTGTTTTCAATTAAATATATATGGAAAAAGAAAAAAAAATTGACATACTTTTGGCACGCGAGTGTAGCTCTCCAAAAAGCTTGCCTGACTAAACAAGTAAGTAAGTAAGTAAGTAAATATTTTATTATAGTGACATGTGTATGTCATAAGTATAGCCGGTATAATACAGTGTTATACATAATCGAATTACACCCGGCCCATTGGACCTATATGTCGCTTTGAAATCTTAGAATATACAAATATAGTATATACATTTGGTTGAGCGCATAAGTTTACTTTGATTTGTACAGATAACTTAGTCTATCTGAATAAATCAAATTGAGATATATGGCAGTTTGTCTTTGATTTTTTTCCATAATGATATTTTTAAAAGTTGACAGTTTCATCTAGGTTTATATCTTAGTTTATACTATGAAAGAAAGAGTTTCTATTATTTTCGTAGAATTTACATTGAAAAATAAAATGTTTTTCATCTTCAATTGAATTGCTTTTACACAGAACACAATAACGTTCTTGAAGAGGTTCATTTCGATAACAACCGGCTTCGACTCTGAGAGGAAGGATTCCACATCTAAATTGTGCCATCAAAGACCGTTCCTGTTTCGTTATGTTCATCGTTACGTAGGGTTCTAATTGGACGTTTTGTTTTAACGTTACGTATGTCCTAAGTTTAGATAGAGACCTTGTTTTCAATTTCCTTTCCTCTTAATAGTATTTCACTTCGTTTATGTCACAAATACGGATAAAATCAAAATAGGAACACATATCTAATTTATATAGAATTTCTTTCACTTGTGAGCACCATGTGCTGTTGTTACGATAACTCCACAGGAAAACTTTTTTGGTAAGACGGTCATCATCCATTTGGATTACTCTGTTCCATCTCTTTGACATGCATATCCAGCGCCTCTGTGTCGGTGCTAACCATCCTACTTCACTATTTAATGTAATTGCCGGCGCGTATCTGTGTAAACCTAAGAAGTATCGGATAGACGGTTATGAACAATTTCTATGGAGTGGTATCTTTTGAATCCCCAAACTCCGGAACAATAATCTAAAATGGGTACAACACAAGAATGAAATAGTTTTTCATAGGTATTAAATCCAACATCTTTATAGTTATGAATTTTGGAAATCATCTCCCCTAATGCTCGCCCTCCGGATTTACCTAAAACCTCTGCCGCTATATTGAAGTCCATCTTCTCGTGGAAAATAACACCAAGATATCGATATTGATTAAACGTACTGTAACTCTTCATTTCCTATTCTAAAATTGAATTTACTTCGGGGAATGTTTCGTTTTCTAAAATGCATAATATTTGATTTGGCACAGTTCACATTTATCCTCCATCGCATACACCACTCTGTAAGAATATCGAGACATCTTTGCATTTCAAATTCATTTTCACAAAGAATGGCAATGTCGTCGTCATATAACAGAAGACCATTTTTTTCGTCACCAATAGGAATTCCAACATTTAGCTGTGAAATTTCAGATGCTAAATCATTGACAAATAGAGAATATAAGGTAGGAGATAAATTGTCTCCTTGGCGTACACCATTTGAACAAAGAAACCAATTAGTACGACGGTCGTTTACACATACACACGAGAATGTTTCTTCATATAAACTGGAGATGGCATCATATATTGGACCATTGATTCCATTAAGTTGAAGTTTGTACTGTAGAAGGTCTCTGTTTACAAGATCAAAGGCGTTTTGGAGATCAACAAATGTAACAAATGTTTATTTGCGATTCTGAGTAAGGTTTGTGAGGGTAAACAAATTATTTAATGGAAGCATGCATGTATCATTTAAAAATCTAGTCTTATAAGAAATTAATTTTAATTTTTGCCGCTGATCATAAATTCAATTGGAACTTGCAAATTTATAATAAGAAAAAAATTCAGTCTTTTCTTCGATCTAGTGCAAGTACATCTTACGTTGTATCACTTGAAATTAAATCATTTCATTAATTCAAAATTATTTTAGGAATGTCCATGTACATGTTTTAAATAATTGCATGAACGCCATGAAGCTTGAAAGTGTTAAGATGCGAAATCAAAGGCTTTTTTTTTTTTTCAATTTCCGACCATAGGAAATAGGAAAGGATATCCAAACACGAAGCATTGTTTTTGAGAGTGTGTAGGGACGGCTTCATCCAAAATATTTAACAAGCATAAAGGGTAAATTTTCAAATCCATAAAAGAAAATCCCAATTGTATTGACTTCAATTCAATTAAAATTCATTCTTTTCAGTTTCATTAATTACTTTCTCCAACAAAAGTGGAGGGGGCAAATTCATGATATTTTCACTTTTTATATGTAAAGTTAAGAAAAGGGGTTGGGGTGGGGTGGGGTTCTGATAAGGCCACTTTCAAACCCATGACGTCAGGCAAGAACAATTTTAATATCAGGCTTTGCAGAATTTGGGTAATTTATAATTATCTTTTTATCAATGTATATTTTTTTAACTTAGAAAATACTTTATAAGCAAGAAGCCCGTGGGCCACATCGCTCACCTGAGCAACATAAGAAAAAATAAAATCAGCTCTATGGTGTCATATAAAAAATATCAGGACAATAAATGAGTAAAATAGATCCTGTATCAAAAGATTTTCAACATTGTCTACAGATGTTTTTATGTTGAGCCCATTTTGTAACTAGATGATTCATAGTTATACACATGTATCACATATTCAGCATTGCTATTCTCACAAATATCTTAAACAACTGTTCATTTGAATATAAACCTACACGAATCTTCACAACCGGAGGATGATTCAACACAAGTTTTCTGGCCAGTTGGTTTTGAGAAAAAGATTTTTCTCTTTTTTGTTTTTGTTTTTTGTTTGAACATATTTTATTGCATAAACATATACAAATGGTTCGAACACAAGTTCTTACAACTTACGAGGTTCTTACCAAGTATAACAATTTACAACTGTATAGTAGTTTAGAATGGAAAGAACATAGAAATGGATATTACTAATATAGTTAAGTTTTTGAACAAACGTACATGTAAAAACAGTTCTGTTTGAGCTTTTCTCTGTATATTTCTGTATAATAATCCCCCCCCCCCATTCTGGCCACAGCCTACCCCAGGGGATCATGATTTAAACAATTGATATCTACTACCTGAGGATGCCTTTACACAAAACACAGTTTTTCTGGCCAATTGGTTCTAGAGAAGATTTTTAAAGATTTTTCTCAATATAAAAAATCTCTATTTAAAAATTCGACCCCCCCCCCCATTTGTGGCCACACCATACCCCCCGGGATCATGATTTGAACAAACTTGAATCTACACTACCTGAGGATGCTTCCACACAAATAACAGCTTTTCTGGCCAATTGGTTCTTGAGAAGAAGATTTTTTAAGATTTTTTCTCTATATAAAATTCGACTCCCCATTGTGGTCTCACCCTTCCCCTGGGGATCATGGTTGGAACAAATTTGAATCTACACTACCTTAGGATGATTCCACACAACAGTATTTTAAATTCTGACTTATTCCGCTGTAACTTAATAGCCAGTCCAAACTGTTTGTGTGGCTTATTAGAAGATACATGTCATTTGTTTTTTGTCTGTAAAAAGTATACTAGATCTCGGAATTCTCTAATGAATAAGCTATTTCAAGACATTACATTATGTACACATTATAGAAGCACATTTACTGTTAGGGGGGATGATTCTTTGACAAATACACAAAACACTGAATTTTTCAAGACGGTCAATTTTTTTTTGAGTGAATGTGGTCGCTTTTCCAAAAGTGTCTAAATTTATAAGGTGATATTGTATATTTAGTAGTTTGTTTATTATTGTATATTTATGTGTATTCATATCTAACAATATTACTGGCAATATTTATAAAATTTCATTACTGGGAGAACACTAAGTTATTTAGAACTTGTGTCTAATCCATTTGATTTAATCAATAAAATATGTTCAATTCAATTCATTCCACTCAAGTTACAGCTTTTCTGGCCAATTGGTTTTTCATCAGAAGATTTTTTAAAGATACCAACTAATTTCTAATAGTTCTTGATTACATGTATCTACCTTTGAGAGAGAGCATGGTCCTTCATTTCAACAAATTTGAATCCCCTTTACCTAAGGATGCTTTAAGCCAAGTTTGGTTGAAATTGACCCAGTGGTTCTGGAGAAGAAGTTGAAAACGTAAAAAGTTTACAGACGGACGGACGAACAGACGAACGGACGCCGGACAAAAAGTGATCAGAAAAGCTCACTTGAGCTTTCAGTTTTCAATGAAATCTTTATATTAAAATCTGTAAACCTTCAAAATTCAGCTTACAGCTAGCATTAATCCAACATGTCTTTGTACGTTTAGAATGAAGATGAGAGACCCCCCCCCCTTGAGATATGCGTCCATTATTACTGAATAGCATTTGCCTACTGACAAACAAAATGGGAACATGCGGAATTTGTTTTGATTCTCTTGGGTAACGAAAAAGCATTTTTTTTTAAAAACAACAATCAAAGAAACAAAACAACCAATTTACTTTAAAAATGGGAATATTACTATGACCTTAATCAGTATTCCAAATCCGCATTAAAGAATCAAGTTCAATCGATTCATGTCGTCATTTAGCTATAAGCTCCCTTTCCTTTATATAAAAAGACGGATTTTTTGTACTATTTAGATACGAGAAACCGTGTCGAACAGCATTCGCTTTGAAATCCCAAATAGTTAGTGACAATTAAATTAATTATTTGATAAAGTGGTTTCTTTTATAAATGTAACAGGTGGTGAAAAGACAAGTCTCATCTGGAACTCCCTCCCAGGGCCTCTGGCGTACCGTGCCAGCACTCTAACCACTGTGCTACTGAGACCCGATATATTGAATGGGCTGATTCTCCGAACGCCTACTGCCCAATTATCATTATTGAATTATACTGGGCAATTATGGGGCCTTCTAAAGGGGCATAGGTAAACTTTACCTGTGTTTCCTTGAATGAAAAATAATATAACAGTTTCTCATTTTTGTTAAATTTTGAATGTCTTTATAATATGATTAAAATTGTTGCATAAATATAAAAATAAAATATTGAATCAATTCTAATATATTTATTTAATTTATTAGCACTTCATATAATTTAAAACAATAAAATAATGTTTTAAAATTGCATATCATTTTATATACAATTTTATTTTTATTTTGACACATAGCATTGTTTTATAACAAACTCATAAATACATGGTTGTCTCTGATTTTAATTTATACCTTATAATATAATGTTTTATTTTTATTTTGTTAAGATGTAAATGTAAAAATGAAGAAAGATATTTAATTTTTATTATTTTTTAATAATATCTAATGATTATTTTATTTCACCGAAACATTTAGGTTATTAAAAAAATATGGTACTTTTGATATAATGTCAGGTACATGAAGCCATTAGCACTATTTATTGCATCTTTTTATTTCTTTTAAATTAAAAATAAGACAATGTCGTCTACCTGTGAACCAAAGTATATACAGGTAAAGTCTAATTGTGTCCCAAAGTATATACAGGTAAAGTCTACCTGTGTCCCAAAGTATATACAGGTAAAGTCTACCTGTGTCCCCTTAGAGGGCCCCTTAATTGCCTTGACCACTTACTATTTTTAATTGAGAAGTAGGCGTTCGGAGAACACACCATTGAATGACTATCTCACACCCGTTAACCCGGTGAAATAAATTTATTTTTAAAAACTATCATAAAAATGGCTTGCATCCATTTCCGAGTTACAAAAAACTTTTAAGTATAAATCGATATTATATTTGTAGATTTTGCTTCCACAATATTTTCCTCGGTTCTATGGCCTTAAATGGGGCCCCTTTTCTGACCTAATGATCGTGGTTTGAACAAACTTTATAGAACCGTATACACTGAACAAAAGTTCTGAGTGTTCACACAATATAAAAAATCTCTATTTAAAAATTCGACCCCCCATTTGTGGCCCCAGGTAACGTAGGGATATGAATACTTCTTATTTTAATTTCTGGGGGAAAGTGATTTTTTTAGAATCATTTTACGTTAGATTTGTTTCTTTCTACGTAATACATCAACATCGATATTCTAAACATTTGTTGTAATGTTGTATTTGTGATCATGAATAGACTTTATTTTTTAAAGCAAATGTGTGAAGAGTACCTGACTTAAGTACATCTTAAATAGATAATAAACACTGATCGATTATAATAAGAAGAGATTGTTTCTAAAAGCGTGGATAAGGAGTTCAGGAGTCCCCCTTGATTTTGATCACACGATCTTTATGTATCCAAAGTTATCAATGCTCATACAAACTATTGATGTCCAATCATCTTGATACTAACTAAGTATGCCGATGATAAAGTTAAATATATTTTCTGTTCGAGTACACTCAGTACTTTGACGATTTTCCTTATTGGCCGTTAATTAACTTCTACTGGCGTAATGGCTGCTGTCAGTGCCTGCTAACTTCAGCTTGGTTATAATGCCTAACAGTGGAGTAAACTTTCCATAATTTTGATTTCATCATGAATTTCGCGTGATGCACTTGCATACCCAGCAGTTTGTAGTAGGGAAAATCGTCAATGCAAGTATAATTCATGAACAATATCGATGTCAATAAACATAATTTTTTTTTATAGTGTATTGTATCTCAGAAATTATTTTAATGTGTTGTCACTCGTAATAATGAGATACATATGATGTTCCGAAGGGACCAGTTCGACCTTCGCATTTTCGCCTATAGGGCGAAGATGCAAGAGTGCGAAGTTGCGATGGCGAAAGTACGAAGGTGCGACGGCGAAGGAGCGAAAGTGCGAAGATGCGAAGGCGAAAATGCAAAGTTGCAACTTCGCACTCTCGCCTTTGCATCTTCGCGCTTTCGCCTTCGCCATTTTATAATTGCGGAGCTCTCTTTTGCTTAAAGGGTTTTGGAAATTTTATTTCATAAAATTAATAAAATTAAATTATTCAGGGGGATGGGGTCCGGGCCCCCTCTCCCCTTTTACTGCGTGAAATTTATTATTAATATCGAATTTTCCGGGGGGGGGGGGGCGGGGGGACGGACCCTCTTTCCCCCTCTAGATCCATGCATGAGCAAGGAGTGTCGCATAATGAAATCAAAATGTTACTGTGTTTGGTCCACGGTAAACAGACGGCTGGTAGGTGACGGGAGTCTGGAAGTGCATATGTACACATAATGGCGGACATTGCATTTTATGTGGAGTATATAATGATTTGGCATAGCCAGCACTGGTAAACATATACTAGTATGTCATATGCACACATTAAAATATTTATAAATATTAGTAAGCACGATGGCCTAGCGCATGCGTGCCAATAATAGCATGAATTAATCGGAAAACCTTTGCGAGTACGGTGCCTGCATTAAATTCTACGTAATCGACCGAGACTTGCTGAATGCAATCAAAAAAGCTATTAATGCGAAGACGAAAGTGCGAAGATGCCAAGGCGAAAGTGCGAATTTGCGAGGGCGAGAGTGCGAAGTCTCTCCTTCTTTCACTTTAAGATTTATCTGAATAAAAATTATAATTTCTGTTACTTTCTGTAAACTACAGTAAAAATTACAATATTATAAAGACTATTTCACAAAAAGTAAAAAAATAATACTGAAAAACTTAAATCTATAACTGAAGGGGATCATTATTCTACAGGGGTCACTTTTCTTCATGTAGAGTTTGCTCATTTTTTGAAAATGACACTAATTCTTCAGGCAAAAGGGTCATTTTTCGACGTAGAATAATGACCGGGGGGGGGGGGGTCATTATTCTACGTCGAAAAATGACCCCCGGTCATTATTCTACTGAGGTCATTATTCTACGTTACACCGGAAATCATGAACACTTCCTGTTTGGTTGAGTTTCACCATGAGCTTTCAGATGGATGGTTGTCGATTGAAATTACGATACACCTATAGCATTGAAAAATATGTTAAAATAACTTTTTATACGGATTTCCCAATATCTGAAACAATATCGATGCCGAAATGACATGTAGATTTGAAGTGAGTACAACCTTTCGTAAGAACAATTCAGACACCAATTCAACATTCAATGTAACGGCTCTGGTTTTTAATGGTCATTCTGCATATTTGAAGTGTTTTTTATTTGCGACTTTATCGGTGTTTTATTTTTTCTGAGCAATTGTTGAAAAGACTATCGGGTACTGTACGATATGTTGAAAAATTCATATCATTTTTTTAAATAATTTTCAAATTATTTTATTTATCAGAATGAACACTTGTTGAGTGTGCAGACATGTATGGTGATATTGCTGCATATAGATCACCGGCGCTTGTTTCTGTAATAAAAGCTCACCCTATAGTATATTAACAAGCGCTTGTATGTCTTAATCTTAATTAACGTTACCTTAAAGCCCCTAATAAGACATTGTGCCCAGTAATTTTCAAATTGTCCCAAAGGTCTACCGACGAAGTCAAAAATATAAAATGTCAACAAACTGACCCAGATCTAAAGGTGGCTGACCAGGAAATCTCACTCGAGCTCTAAACGACAGGGGAGATGATATGAAGGTTCCGGTCAGCATTCCGAGAGTCTTGAATAAAAGGGTCGGATGGCTGGAGACGGAACATGGAATCTCCACTCCAGTCGGTTACGGAACTCTGCATGTTATAGCAAGTAAGTGATCTATCCAATGTATATCAATATGAATCATTTTTGGCAATGAATATTAATTGTTCTTTTGGTTCTGAAAATATCAACTGTAAAAACAAATGCAAGAATACAGAAAGTCTTTCAATAGCAGATTTTTTTTTCTAAAATTATATTCAACCTAAACATCTCTAAGACTTAAAACATTACATTTTTTTTCTTTTTTTTTCAGATTTTCAAAAGATGACGAAGATGATAGAAAAAGAGGACTAGTTTTCATATCAATAATTAGTTTTTGATGTCAGGAATTCGAATTATTGATATTACGAATTCATTTTTTTATGTCAGAAATTACCTCAAAAATATTTAAAAAAGGCGTTTTATTCTTATAACTATATATGCCATTTGAACACCCACATACTGTACATCACCTGAATATGTATTACATTAAAGTTTTAACATTCAGCGAATATAAAACTATATTTACATTTTCCAGTGTCTATGCCTGTAATAACACTACGTATCGATTTTGTACTATATAACTCATAAAGCCAAATTGAGGCGCCAGCAGGGTTTTATTGGATTTGATCACGCCCGGACCAAAATTATCACCTCATAATATTCAAAGAATGATTCCTTATTCCTTATATAACAACTTTTTGATTTTTTTAAACATAAAAAATTAAGTGACTTTGTTCAACGCAAACCTTTATTGTAATGACTTTCAATGCTTTACAATCAACGAATAGGAAGTCTTCTTTGTGAATACTGTACTCTTTTAAGGTTGTTCAGAACTAAAGATGGAATATTTTGTTTCTAACCTTGTATTCCAATGAAGTGGATTTGTATCGCAATCAAGATCGATCTTTATAAAAAATGCAACCATTTAAAGTCTTTTTGGCATTCAACAAAATAGTTATAAATATGCATATATGTGCATCTCTGTCTCGAACGCGAGACCTTCCAGAAGCAGACAAGATATTGACTGATAAGTGAAAACTGTGCTAATCACGGTGACCAAAGGAAACAACAAAACAAAGCAGGAAAATATGTTGTTATGAAAAGGTTTTATAACAACAAAAATTTAGAAATACATTTGCAAAGTATCAAACTAATCCCCACCATCCATTTGAAATTGACTGATGAAACTATGTTTCAAAAGAAGACCGTATGTACAATCCATGTAAATCAAATTAAATTGGTTACAAATGCCATTATTTCTACGATTGAGACGTTGTGTCAAACAGAAGAAGAAAAGTGTTATATAAATAGCATTCACTGGAAAAATACATATACTTTGAAAATGTGTAGATGTAATGCCCAGCACAAATGCATTCTTTTCGAAAAATATGTACATTAATGACAAAAATTAAAATACATGATATGGTCCACTCTCCTATTTTATAAACAGTAGTCGTATTTCTTTTGATTTTGTAACCCGTATAACATATTGAATTTACATATATTCAGACAAAATTTGATTCCATCAAAGATATTGTAGACTTCTGTTTGAAAGAATCTTGTCATCAAAATTTTAATTTACAAGAAAGAAAATAAAAATCATTAATATTATGACATGAAATCAATTTACGTTGAATTTACTATTTATTTTGGGATAATAATCGAAATGTTACGTGACGGATGGAGAGTATCTCTCCCCCCGCTAACAAAAGTCCATGTATATTACAAGTACGTGGCTAAACATCCTCTCGGCTTGAATTCTTTGCATATCATCAACTTCTGTAAATAAAGGAATACAACGTTAATTCTTTATTACACGGTATCAATATCACAGATTGATTACTACACTAAACACTATGCACAGCGGAAACAAACCTTAACTTCTTACGCACGTGATTTCTAACGCACGTTACTTCAGCAACAATGCAATTATAGACGGCGGTAATAAAATTAACACGTGACTATTGATTTTGATGTGTTTCATTAATCATTTCTATTGATTTTACTCTAAATTGGTCCCTGAGTCAACACATTTAAAATGAAGCAGTAATTCCTTCATTTGATTATGTGGACTTTTCAAACTTAACTTGGAACGATCTTTAAACTACTAAAAAGTTGACATTGGGGTTTAACTCCGAGTGGATCAATTTTCTTTATTTCCGACGTTTGTCTAAGACAACATGACCACAGTGGGACACTTAAGTGAAGGTCTAGGAGTGTGTATCGGAACTCCACGACTACATTCAAACATGTTGCACTGAGTAGAGACAGTCCAAACATTCCTGTTTCCCGGAAATAGAGAGTTCTGCAAATACATACAGCATCCCGATTGGGTGAGTAAAACTATTTTTCTAATAACGTAACATTCGAATGACAAAACCTATTTTGTTTGTGTCAAACTTTTGTGTTAAAAGAACTTAGTTCATCTTACTTTACGATAAGACCCTAAAATGACGCAGGATGAACTGTTAGCACATACGAAAGATTAAAAGTTATGTCAATTTTTCATCTGTAGAGAAACTGTATAGGTATAAAATGATCTGAAAAAGATTATTCTGCACTGGAAATCCTCGGAGTTAATCCTGTTCACAAAATAAATGACTAGAGACAGAGAAAACGATAGACCCCACTAAGCTTGGAGATCAAAGAGTAAAAAGTTTCCGTTCTTATGCCGTCAATTTAAGAACGTAACAATTTCAATACTGTTACCACTGAAGAACAGATTTATCATCTATCTCCCGTAAAAATGACGGTTGATTGCAAAATGCAACTTTTCCTTTCGCTTAAGACCTGTGTACTCTGTTAGGGTTGAGTGTCTGTGAGGGTTTGTTGTTCTGACGCCGAAGAAGCACTCGGTAACTCTGTGTAATTGGCCAGTAACAACTTGTGACAGTGTATCGACAACAAGAAGGATCGAGCTCTAACAAAGAAAACAGATAAATTTAAAGTTTCTGTCTAAATTGGCACAAAAGTAAGATTTAATGGTTCTCGTACCGCACCGTTCAAAACTTTCAAATTAAAATGTCTAGGCTTGCAACTTTAACGAGTGTTAAAATTAGAAACAATGCAAATATTGAGATCATGCAATAACCGTATAACTGTTACTTTTCCAATAGTTTCAAGAAAATGCAATGACTTTGGAAAACAATACGGACATGAAAAACAGGAGGGAATCACGTGTTTCGTTAGTTTCCATGGACCGGAAATACAGCATAATATCCAATGCAAGTCTGTAAGTATTGACTTTGTCCGTCAGTCCATCAGCGGTATCATTTCAAGTGTTATTCACACTTTAATGTAAAAAATATCAGTACTGGTTATTTTTTTTTTAATTTGAAATAAAAGTACCGAAATGCTGGTGAAATACTTTTCCTGATTAAGTGGTCATTGACGAATGTCCGGGTACCTGTCTCCTCGCGGAACCAACACGGGTGGAACTCTCGTGACCCATTCTATGTCGTCTCTTGATGATCTTCTCTCTTTCAGATTGCTATTGAGACGTTTTTATTGAGAAATTCGCCCCAGTATGTCGATACTGTTTTATCTAATGATTAAGGTATTGCATTTTGTATTTAATTTTGAGCAATAATAAATTGAGTAGACATGGAGACTATTTGCTTCTCGCGTGATTGATAGTAAGCCCTCTCAGCAAAGTCCACAGACAGTCCCATTGTGTAACCTCTGTCAGGGACTGACGAAACAAGGCTTCATGGAGAGTGACTGGGTCACCATTGGTGTCTTCAGTGCCTCTTTTATGCAAATCCCTTGCCAGGGAAGATGACTATGATCATGAGTGTCTTTGGAGATCTTTCTCTCCGGGACATGCCTGGAGTTGGTTCTCCATTTATACTGTCATTAAAAAGTTTATTATAAGAAATTTGGAACATTCACTGACATGAAAGGAAATTTATTTTAATTTTATTACATCGTGTTTTCGCTTAAATTTGATTCTTTGTTGTGGAGTCTTAAGGTGGTCAATAGTGTAGATTAACATGTGGAAGATAGATGCCAAATCAATGGTCAATTAAGTTTAAACCGGGTTAGGCTCTTTGTTACTAGCAAAGTGTTTCCCTCAAATCTTTATTGTCTGTTGTTTAATAGACTTCCAGGTCTGTCGTGCGCGCGCATTTTGCGTAATTTTTTTTTATTATCAGTCAAATCAAATGATGAATATAAAAAAATCAATAATTAATTTTTTATTAAACATTTCTGTTACAAATTTAAAATTGTATGATTCATGAATTCGCATGGGTCTACTCAAACACACCCATAGCATGAAATACAGCACTTCTCGTTCCAATGTATTTGTTTAATAAATTAACACTGCAAAAGGTCTGTAAATAAAACGATTTGGGGTTGTTTAGATTTGTTTTTTTAGGTCCCGAGGGGACTCCTTTGTAGATTTAGCCCGATAAATATTAATTTTGAAATGGAGAGGGTTAAAGTGCGATCTCCAATTAACAATTACCCGCCCGCATAGTTTAACGCTAGATCTTGGGCATTTGAAATTATAATTGAGATTTTAATCAACATTGCAGGAATTTTGCAAGTGAGTGAAAAGTTCTGGAAGAACAATCTTTTTAGATTCATTCCTTTATCAGAGAATCATTAGGAGAAAGTTCGGGACTACAGAACGACAGAGAGGGCGTCTAAGGACACTAGTCGATTGTTTTATTCATCTCAGTATTCCGAAACTTAAGAATTAAAGCTTCTTCGTTAAACTCTCTTGTCAGACCATTCCTTGTATCTTATTTAAGCCTATGATACTAATACTTTTACCGTGTGACAACATTTTTCGTGACGTGGGCCTAAAACTGCTTAATCGTAGCATCACATCTGAGCAGTCACGTGATGAGTAAGCTTCGGCAGCGACGCCTAAACCTGATCTGAAACCCAGATAAGCCGAAACCTAGATAAGCCGAAGTGTTGATCAGTTAATCTGACTTCCACGGGTCAATGTGACATATGATTAACCTCTTTATATACTGCATGGGAGAAGCGCAATTTATCGAAAAATATCTGCATCAAACATTCCCTGGTTGGTGAATTTTTTGTCCTAAAATCAATTATCTTAATTTTTAAAAAAGATAGTTGTCATGAAATGACGTATAAAACGATAAAAGTCTTCTAAACTATAAACTGATTGCATATGTGTCAGCGATCGTGGTCCCTGCCTCCATGGGTGACTAATTATAATAATAGAATTCATAATTAATTACAAATGTATTTATGTATAATTAATGCGTATTGATTGCGTTTAATTATGTCAAAGGCATTATAGTAGAGAATGCCTTTAGTTATATTGTCCCCATTGACAAGATCAGTTTTAATGGACTCCGCACCAGCTACCTGTTGATTCGTGCGCTACTTTTGAAATTTTCAATTGTAGAAAAAGTTCTAAGCATGGCTGCAAGGAAAAGGTCTAGAGTTTTGTAGATGATGAGAGGCATTAAGAAGAAGGTTATAAAATATCTCCGATACTTTAAACGTTTGTGTTGTCGATAAGCAACGGAGGATCATGATAAACGCTTAAAATTGTGCTTATTGTTTTACAATGAATTAAAATCCGTGGGGGCATTTAATCGGGTGTATTTATATTCCTCCAGCGAAGCACTGCTGAGATAATGCTCGGGGTAGATCTATAGAGACAATAGTGCGACCTCATCATCAGACCAAGGACTTCTGTGGGTTTACTCTGGGGAGAACAGAGTGTTGGTAATCTGGACAGGAAAAGAAACTATTTTGAATGGAGTAGTCTTAGAATGAAGACACTTACTTATTTATCGAACACGGGAACACCCCCGTAAGAATGGTCTGTCTTCAATTCAAGCACTGATTCGGTTGTTGTTGCTAAGGGAACTTAAAGACTGTGTGAAGTTAAGACGGAGTTCAATTTATTGAAGGATCGGTACAAAAAGCAGGAAACTCAAGCTAAAAAGCAAAATCTTTAACGACTGCGCTTTTTTCTGGATATTTAATTTTTCTCCGCTTCGCCATCAAATGGTTACAATTTAAACAACAATGGTTAATTTATCCGCTCCTTAATGCGGACGGCCCGCTGAGTTGTTAATTATTCATCATCGTTTCTACGTGTTCTGACCGAAGTGTATACCCTCCTCATTATTCCAAGTGGTCTCCGAATGGATAGACGGGTTTAGGACCGTCCTTTGAGAATTTCTAACGGATTGTGGGGGAAAATGGAGCAATCGAATCCAGGAAGTGTGAATTCCAGTCGGAATGCAACTCCAAAGGACGCAGTGTCGGGATTAAATTCGGGGGGACTTCGGATTGTAAATAGTGATAGTAGCCTGGTCAATGGGGTGGACAAACAGGATGAAAAAAGGGGGAAATTCACGGGAAGATCCACCCTACCGAACGCTTTTGGGTAAGTGAAAATAACCACCCCTATTTCTTCGGAATCTCTTGGATGAATTTACGGTTAAAGTTGAAAACAGTAGGTATTAAAGTTTATTATAGGAATTTTGATATCAAAATTGTCGTATACAAATGATAGATTTAGTGAATTTAATATGTAACGTAAATATGACCGCGGTGTCAATTTTATATAGCGTTATTTACACAATATAAAACATGTGTACATGGATATGATGTTGTTCTGACGCGAAAATGACCCCTCGTCGATTTTAAATTTTATACAATACAAAATAATCCGTTCATTATATATAGTTATATAATAAGTCTTGTTGGGAATTAAAAAGGAATCACATTGCGTATTTCCATTAAGCATAGGGGAAATCTGATTTGATATTAAAGCTATGTCTAATTATAAGGAAAATGGAGTTTTTCTAGCATTTTATTTTTCACACTGGTAGAGGCATAACGTCCTTACTTCTGGTGATAAAAAAGAAAAGAAGCACAAAAAGGTCTCCATAACGCAGACCTTTCTAAAAGATAAAAGGAAAACCTAAGACTGTCAAAGGCAGTTGTCAATCAACGTAATCTATTCCGGATTAAGCAGCAGTCGTCGATGTCCTGAAACGGTCCCTAATCAGTTGTCGGTAGATTTGTAATAATGGCGATCTGTTTACCCGGGGTAGTCAGTGTCTCTATCAGACAATGCTCGCAAAATCCCCGACTCATTGTGTCCCAAAATGACGTCAAACCGATACATACAGAACAACGGGACTTCCATCAGCCGCGTTGTATTTTGTGTATCTGATCTCAGATTCTAGAGAAAAGAAAATGGTTTACAGTATGCAAAACAACTAGACCAAGAACATGCGAGAACCATTCAAAGAAACCAATGCCAATAAAGCAGACATCTCTAGTTATTTGACCCGTTGTGTGGTTGATTTGGTCCTTTCTGAGTCGCACTGTTTACAAAGATGTGGACGTTATTGGTAAAAACAAGAAACACCGTGATAATATCAAACTTAATGTTACCACCAAATGGCTGGTTTCCGTGCTCTGCCGACGAAGTGGTCTAGTATTGGAAAATCTGACGGGATCTTAATCAATTGGCACTTCTCGTTGAGATAAGAACTGCCATTAACATTACCGGTGTGCGATGAATTATTCAGCGCCATGTAAGACGTTGCGGGAAGCTGTTCTAGAAGTCGGTCCGCCGGTCTGTCCGTCAACCGTCCCAATTTCCACCGACAACTAAAAGTACCGACATCTTCGTCCTTGATCGTCACATTTAGACCAGAGACTGGTTTATCGGTGGAGTGTGAAGAGTACCCATTCCTACCAAAACTTAAGATTAGCACAAGTACTTTAAAACATTTTTACCGTAAAACTGTCTTGTTAATCGCATATTTAAGGCAGATAATGCTATAATTACCGCATGTATACAATTCACAAAGATTCCAATTTAATAGTTATTTTTATGCTTTGTCGTTCATAGGGGTTCGATATAATAATCGGACAGCTTGTTCCCTCATGAACCGCCAGATGAGTAACATCTCTGTGGTAATATATACATGTATACACATATTTAGGGTTGGTCAGGGTAAACCTGGTTTCCTACGAAGCGCGTGTTGCTCTGGGAGGCGTGAAATCTCGGCCGATCTAACAGACAACGCTGTCCCCCGGCCCTGGCATCAGTGTATTCTTAAGAGGTCCTCTTGTCACACCGCTGAAATGCAAACAGATTACAGATTATTAAAGAACGATTTGACAGTTTGTTTCTCCTCGACAAATATTTGTAAGCATTTTAAGGGCTTAAAACAGAAAACTCCAAAGTTCGTAGGAATGCCCTATTCAACTCGGAACCTCAGCGGAGTGTCATCAGATCACGATAACATACCATTAACAGGCCGTCATCTATCCGCCATAAGAACGATTGTATCCTATCCACCGTGTTGCATACCACAGCGATATAATGGAAGAGGACTTTGCCAAGCATACGTTTTTGAATTTCTTCACAGATCTTGGTCTGATCTAGAATCTTTGGAAACCTACAACTGGTTTCGTGGATTCCGACCGATGGTTTCCTAGGAGAAGCTGCTGTTGACGACACCTTAGATACCAATTGGTGTATCCAAACGGCCGACTCGTGTTTTTGTCCATCCTTACATTGCATGGCATTGTCTACAAGTTATACGCCATTTCATAGATTTCGTCTCGATTTTTCTTTGCATTTAAAAAAAAAAATTGTATCCAGTTTATTTAGAATTTAAATCTAAATACTGCTTGTGTGGCACAGTAGTTGAATGATGTAATCATTTAATCCATAATAGGTTCATAAAGTTCAGATTCAAAATATGTTTGATAATTACTTATTTCAAGTAACAGTTTGTGTTTAACTAAAGGCAGGCGTCCACAAGGCATCAATAACTTTCATTACTATTTTTAAAGAATGGATTACATGTATTAATCGGATTTAGAAACTCAAAAGTTGTCAAAATATTGGTCATTGACATCAGTATATCAAAAGTTTGCCGTACAATAGATTGTTTAATCTAAATTTTACGCTTTGAGGTAGATTTCCTCGTCGGACAGCTTGACTTTATGAGAAATTTTTGTTATCTTTATACGGTCTTTTATTGTAAAGGAAGTTAATATTAAATTTGCCTTAGTTTTGATTCAATAAATTACCGTTATAAGCATCGGCCCAGGTTTGCAGTCACTGGTTCTATAATTTCATCCTACCGTATTTCATTTACCTTTCTTTTCCGTTGTCGTTGGATTTCATTTTTGAATACTAATATAAGGTCAAGAAAGAGAAGGTTATAAAGTACCCACATAATCCAAGATTAGCAATTACCGGAGTGGTTTAATCCATATAGCTAAGGAAATGATTTGGTCATTATGTTGACAATATATTTGCTGCATGCGAAATCAAACTATGTTAGTTGAGTAAAGCTTTCGTGTTTCAAGGAAATTTGTTTGACTATATACAGTGTATCGGAGTTTACTTCGTGGGATAACTGGGATTTCTGTTGCACCATGTAAAGGGTTCACAAAACATGGAAAAGTCGAGTAAGAAAAATAATCCAAATAACAACAAGGGTTCACAATCACAGGGAATCGGTCCAAAAGCAAACCGAACCACAGAAAGCAGTCCAGAAAAGCTGTCAGAACGCGAGGCTGTGGAGAGGTATACGCCGGAAGCTAGACTCGGATCGGTGGAGAGCAGTGCTCTGTATGCCAATGATGAGACTGACAGCCGGGACAAGGATAGCAAGGATGAGCGGTCAACCACCCGAATGTCCCTCCAGAGTGTTGAGCTCAGGATCGCCACTGGAAGTCCTTTAGGAGGGACCACTAGCAGGCGATCCTCCCAGGTGTCATCCGTGGCCCCCCGCAACGAGTCCAGGGTCACCAGAGTGGGATCGGAGACATCCAGGTCGGAATCTACCACCCCAAGGGTAACAACACAGGGGAGACTGAAAATCAAACAAGTCCACTGTGCATGGTAAGAAAATACCAAAATCCAGTGAAATTAGGATGTCATACACATGCTTCGTGTTGACATCTGTATGACTTGGATAAGCTTATGGTCTAAAAGGGGTTACATTGTACTAATTTATAGATCCTACCTGATGGGGATGTATGTAGATCCTACCCTTTGGGATTGCAGATAAATCCCAGGTATGACCCAAAGTACACTGAAGTACGAGCTGTTGCATTGAATGAGCTATAAATGCTGTTAAATTACTTGTCGTTTGGCCCCAATCGCAATTCGCTGGATGCCTTTCATAACCATATTGGTGATAAATCAGACTTTAATGCTAGAAAACAAATAAACTTGTTTGTGAAGTCATCCCCACATGGGCAGTTATGGGGCGGCCTATCGGTCGGACCACCAATGTGTCCTTATGTAAAATAGTAATCGTTTCAATTTCCAGATAACAGGTCTATTCACTACTCAAAGGCAGTCCACATTAATCTTATTCACATGTACAGCTTTTGAATGGGTCCAAACAACGGAAACATTCCGACTCCTGGCTGAGTTAATTGAAGAGTTTTACTTTCTTGGGCCCGGAATTGTTTAAGTGTTTCTTGTTCTGGGTCTGTTGTGACTATGATGACGTAATGTGGGATCTTACGGTGATTGAGCCCGAGGACTCGCCCCGAGAGTCTTCCTACTCCGTTCTGTCTGACTATGAGGACGAAAGGTAGGGCCACAACGGGCACTGGCCACAATACCAGACAGTGTCAAAGGAATGTGAACGACATCAATTGCATATAATTTTGAATTGCTAGTCTTGAAAAAGCTTTAAAATTTTGCGGCAACATATTTTCTTTGCAATGTAATTTATGGGGGAAAAATTGTCTGCAGGTTACTTGGTGATAGTGGGAAATGTAGGCATTGTGAGTATTTATAAGGTTGTATAGCAGTGGTTTTTGAAAGACTGGACCACGTGGTTAAATGGTTAATATGATCGTGAATATAAATACAGTCCGGTCCAGAGTTGAAATTGTAGGTAGGGCCAAAATGTCCTTATTATACAGGATGCATTCCTTGAATTTTCCTTTGGTTTTGACTCCAACAAGGAATAGTTGTTTCAATACATATGCGTGCTCAAAGGGTTGAGTAATTGGGTTCCTGCAAGTTTGGAGACCTTAATTTATAATAATACTTTGAATTCAGCTCTGATTTTCAAATTGTTTAAAATTCGTATGATAACTGAAGCGCCTTAACGAAATCAGACAATTTTGCTTTTATTCAAATTTCCCGCCAAGAAAGCTTGTCAGCATCATTAGAGATCTTCAATTTTGAAGGGAGAAATGAGATGGCGCAATCACTCAAAGAGATGTAGGAGCGATTATCGTGATGGGTTACCTTGGACTCTCTTGCGAGTTTACAAATTTATGCTCGCAAGTATGTACAAAGTGTCTGTAGACTTAAGAAGGTAATTTAGACATTGAGCTCGTTTTGCGTAACTTTCTGGGTGGTAGGCCTATAACACCGTTAAGTAGAAGATACACTACAGTAAGGTGCCAAAAGTATGTCCATTTTTTTTCTCTTCACTATATATTTCATTGAAAACCAACATTTTTCAAAGACTCTTTTAAAAATAACCCGTTGACCGATATTGAAAAGACTTGGATTGATAAATCAAAATTTCTCTAGCTTTCTTGGCATCATATTTAGGCCTAAACATTTTTCCCACCTTCAGTTCTTGAGATTTGATGTTCACAACCCAAAGTAAGATTTTTTCGGCTCTAGTATTGCAAAGGATAATAATAGAGCACTTGAAAAATATCTTCGTGTTGTGATTAAAATATGAAATTTTGCATATGAGTTGTCAAAAAACTATTTCAATGTATATTGTCAAAAAGTACAAATTGAATCTACTTTAATCAATAAAAATTTGATCAAAATCTGACAAAAAATAACAACAAAAACCCTTTTAAACATAAGTCTTGTTTTCAATGAAATTAATATAGGGAAAAAAGAAAAGTTGGCATACTTTTGGCACGTTAGTGTATATCACCAAATCACGGTTAAAAGTTTGACTTTATTGAGATCTCATGGACAACGTTAAATCGTCAATTCATTGTGATTTCTTATAATAAGAAAATAACCACATTTGTTCAATAATATTCATTGACGACCAAGACATATAGAGTAAAATGCTTGACTCCAATAATTAATAAGATTGTGTCAATTTTTCTTTAACGATACAAATCTAACCCCCCCATCACTTAATACTATCATGGTATGATAAAATTGTGCTGAGAACGCATGATACATGCAGTATAGTACCTCTGACATTGGTTATAGACCAATACCCATCTACCCCAAAGCATATTGGTTCTGTATTATTGACAGTAAGGTGACTGTTATTTTACAATTTCCGTGGTTGATTCTACACTCTATGCAAATGGACTGTAATACAAACAATACACAAGTTTCCAGCAGTCTGGGACAAAATCTATTGAACTGATTCCACAGTTCAATTACAATAGGTTTAAAAGCTAGCTGATAATGATCCCCAGAGTTGATGTATTATTCCTATTTAAACCTGACACTTAATGTTTGCAAATCCTAAACATATGCATGTATAAGTGCTGGAGGAATTCCAGAAGATCAAAAGCAGAATTCTTAGAGCATCAGTGGTAGGAACAACAGTGAAATATACCGTGTATATAGAAATATCTGGTAACTAGCATGCTACTACTCATAAGGTTGTACACTCATTACAGTACCAAGATATGATCCTAATTTTTAATTGATGGGGTGAAACTGCACCTAGCCGGTATCATCTGATAAATATTACTTCAAATGAGATGCAATATACCGGTACCATTATTTACAATGTGCACTAAGCATCGTGTCACAATTTTTTAAACATGTTAAATGATAAATTTTATGGAATAATGTTAACTTTACATTGTTAAGTTATATACATGTATTTCAAAGAGATCTATATACTGGTATAAATGAATCAATTCGCACATACTTGTTTTCTTTTATTGATATGAATTGTAATGAAATAATGATGATCAGCTTCCTGATACTATATTTGTCACTTTGAAAAGCATTGCTCTGCTGGTTTCTGGTTTGAACATATTTTATTGTATAAACATATACAAATGGTTCGAACACAAGTTCTTACAACTTACGAGGTTCTTACCAAGTATAACAATTTACAACTGTATAGTAGTTTACAATGGAAAGTACATAGAAATGGATATTACTAATATAGTTAAGTTATTGAACAAACGTACATGTATAAAAAGTTCTGTTGAATTTGGTTTAGGCAGTAAAATTGAAGTTACACGAATCTGCCACAATCTCTTATAAATCTCTGAACAGCTAAAAAAAATATGTTGGTTTAAATTGACACTCAGAGAATCGTCTCCCCACAAAAGTAAATGACAATTAATAATATTAATTTGATTTAAGTTCAAAAGGTTTGAAAACAATTTATTTCGTGCATTGATATAATTTTTACAACCAAAAAACAAATGATAAGAATCTTCTGGTAATCCGCATTGGCAATTAGGGCTTTCAATAATATTTTTTCTGAAAAGGTCGAAGTTTAAGATACAGTTATGTCTAAGTTTTGTGTGTATGATGTTAAGTCGTCTCTTGCCGAAGCAAAAATAGGACGGAGGTTTAATTTGGTTTAATTGAATACTGCTTTTGAAACTTGTAAAGGAGGAATTGTTTCTGATAAGTAAACTTAAACTATTCCATTTATTGATCGTGTCAGGAACAAACGATTTCTTGAATATTTCTAGTCTACATTTTGGAATAGTATAGTCTTCTCTATTACGTGTATTGTAATTCGATTCTAAAGTCCTGATAGAAGGGAAGATTTCTTTTAAATAATCCGGTACCAAATTATTATGAATTTTATACATTGTGCTCAATTTTGTTAATTTTCGTCTCTCGGAAAGAGGCGTCCAACCTGTTTCTAAATAAAGGGACTCTCTTGAAGATAATATGGGTAAGCCAGTGATGATTCTTGCTGCACAGAGTTGAACTTTTTCTAATTTTTCGACATCTTGTAACGAACAACCATCCCAAACAACAGAGCAGTATTCAATTAAAGGTCGAATAAAAGTCATGTACATTTTTGATAAAGTATTTCTTCCTATGCTAAATTTGAGCTTCTTCAACAAGCCAAGTCTTTGGTATGCATTTTTAACAATATTATCGATATACTCTGACCAGCAAAGGTTCTGACAAAAAAGTAATCCTAAGTGTTTATGTGATGAAACATATTCTGCTGAGCATTCCCCTAAGAATAAAAGATTATTTGATGATTTAACTCTACATGAAATTATAGAGCTCACTTATTATGTTCTTTTGAGACAATTAGAAGAGTGGATATATAGTTAGTGTTCTTGTACGACATTTCGAGTTTTGTTTTATATGACGACATATTTGTAACAAAAAATTGTGCATAATGCATGATATTTACTTTGCCTCAGATTTCAAATTATTTTCGAATTAAAAAATACGTATATATTAATCTTTATTTGCTTTTATTAGACTACAACATTATAACACAAAATGTAAAAAAAAAAAATATCCCAATAGTTAAGATGAAAATAGAAAGTAACAAGCTATCGGTAAGGTTTAAATGTATCACATACTCCTCAAGAGAACAAGAATATTGTTTGCTTAACTAATTTACAGTCAGTGTATGTGGTAGAGACGTAGTTTGATGTGATGTCGTCTGATTTCAGGAGCTCCACCACCCTGTCCTCAGCCGCGGCCACAGAAACCTCCGACGACCAGCTGGATGACCACATCAATGTAGTCCTCAGGTGAGTCTTGTACAGGTGTATCAAGGGTGTGTAGGCATCTATAATGAGGCTGTGCCCACAATTGTTCAAAATTCAAAAGCATGTGTGCTACTTTTCACTTTTCACCAAACTCTGCAAACCCCTGCTTGCAATTCGGTATTAGATGTGAATTATGATTTTAGGACCATAGTGTAAATTAATTTTTTGAACTAATTGTTCTGACCTGTATTAATAATGGACATTATTAGCTTATGATAAATGCATTTTTGATTGATCAGTGCCAGGATTCTCAAGTTATTTTGTTTGTTTGGTCAGTAAATCAAGAATCGGCACATGAAGATCCTGTCATTTTGTTAAACACTTCATTAAAAAGGTTTACAGAGTGTTTCATGGTGCTTCAGTAAATATTTAGTTTTACCATTACAGTTTTTAGTATGATCTTTAGAGGTTTGATGTAAAGTTCATGGTATGGTTAAATGATGAATGAAGCTCCTGTAGTAAAGTGTTTGTTGTTGTAGCAAGTAATTTAATCCCAGATACATTGATTAACTGCAGTGCATGTGAACTCGGATCTTTTACCTAGAATGACCCTGCTTTTGTATCTCTTCTTTCAAGTGTTTGCAAGGACTGCCTAATGTAAGGGATACACAGATTACAAAGTAAAGGCTGTCAAATTGTGTTTGCTTTCATTATGTGTTCACAGTGGTGTTAACAATAATGCACCTGCACGCCAAATGTGCATTTTGTTTTCATGTATTGTCAAGTGTGAAGAAGGCAGTATGGGGTATCGGGAATCTAGTTTTGATAAATTTACGATCCTTTTGCCTGTTCTTTCATGTTTATTATCACCCAAGAAGGTAGCACTTCACGATGTCAGTCCTATTTACCAGGGAAACTCGAGTTTATTCAAATGTTTATCTTTTCGGGGATTGAATTCTTTGAGGAAATTAAAGAGGCATTGGTAGAAAAAATGTGTTTTCAGATATTTGGAGACATTTTGCTGAAGTGTTGGTGCAAGTGTCAAGTTCGGAGCACAGATACGACACGGTTCTCTGTTAGCGAGATCCAGGTAGAGGGTTTGTTCAGAGACTCTTATCAGCTAGGTTATTCAGACAATTGCAATCAGTTCTGATTGCTTTTCCATCAAAAGAAACCTAGATTGGTATTGAATCTCCTCCTTTACCCCCGGGACTGCTTATGGTTGTGTACAGTTGTTAGAGTGTGTGGGATCTCATTGCTCTTTATTATCTGTGATATTGCTGATATTTCACACAGAATGACATCTGAGCTTGTAATTAATCAACATTGAATTTCATCTCAATCCTATTATTTGTTTTTTTCTGACAAGGGAGTAAGATCTTTGAGGGGCATATGTAAACCATCAGTCATTATTAAGTACTAAAAACCTTGTCCTATTATTGTGATCACTGAAAAAATCTGTGTAAACTGCATCCATGATTTCAACAAGGGTAGGATTCAATATAGGACAAAGTTCCAATGAGCCGTGTAGAATATGCATACATGTCACATCACTGCTGCATGTTTATCTAAAATATACAGCTGTAAAGATGTAATCAAACACATCCTAGGCTTTTGTTAAATGTAGGTGAAAATATAAAATACCAAGAAATATTGAAATGCTTTGAATAAACTTTATATACTGAGTAAATAAATGACCATTTTTAATTTGTTTATCAAGATTTTTTCCAGTATACAGAGGAAATAGAACCATTTGTTATTTTGTTTATCTCTGGTTTTATACAGAGGAAATTTAACCTTTCTTTATTTTGTTATCCAGGGTCCGGCCTCTGAATTCTCAGGAACAGAACAGGAATGACACGTTTTGTGCACAGTTCCATGGAGGGGGGCGGCTGGAGGTATGTAGCTTATATTATTGAGTACTGGCACTGTACAGTTCTATGGAGGGGGACGGCTGGAGGTATGTAGCTTGTATTATTGGGTACTGGCACTGCACAGTTCCATGGAGGGGAACGGCTGGAGGTATGTAGCTTGTATTATTGGGTACTGGCACTGCACAGTTCCATGGAGGGGGACGGCTGGAGGTATGTAGCTTGTATTATTGGGTATTGACACGGCACAGTTCCATGGAGGGGAACGGCTGGAGGTATGTAGCTTTTATTATTGGGTATTGACACGGCACAGTTCCATGGAGGGGGACAGCTGGAGGTTTGTAGCTTGTATTATTGGGTACTGGCAAGAACATTTGATCGAACATACTTGTACTTTGTATTAATGTGTAGTAATACAGTAAAACACGCTTATAGCAAACTTACTTATAATGAGTTAACACTTACAGCCAAGTGATTTTCATTCCCTGTTACTTTATTACATGTTGTAAACTTGATGAAAATAATGAATTACGCTTATAATGAAGCAAAATTGCCCATCCTTGGCACTTTGTGTTTTACTGTATTCATATTGGTCCTTTAATACAATGCAAAATTAAATTATCCATATCCTATAGAAAACTAGTGAAAGTAATTTTTAGTAAAATTACTTGTGACACTGATCAGAGAGAATGAAAAAAGATGGAAACAACTCTATCAGTAATTACTAGATCTATAATATTCTGTGATTTACTGAGAGTAACCATACTTATTTCGTTGCAGATTCAAAATTTTAACCAGCCCAAGCAGTTTGGGTATAATGTGGTGTTCGAGCCTGAGGCGTCTCAGGAGGATGTCTTTGATAACTCGGGGATGAAGAAGCTTATTGACATGGCTCTGAATGGGTAATGCTTTAACTAGTGTTCTTAGAGTCCAGAAAAACACAGGCCTGACCCAGATCTCCCTCCATCTTTGACCTCAGTACCTGCCATTACCATATCCCCCACAACACCCCTCCTTAAAAAAAAAGTATCACAAAACCATAAAAGATTAGCATAAATGTGGGTTCTGTACATCTTTCTCTTACAACCCTGAGCCCACATGGTGTATAAATTTGTCTTCCTGGTCACATCAAATCTGAATGGTACTTAACCTAAGGTTGATATCCTCAACAAGGTTTAAATGCACTTCAATAAAATTTTGTGGTATCTAATTTTGATAAAATATCCTGTTTTTGAAGTGACCTATGTCTGAGTGTTTTATTGTTTCCAGTAAGTGGGTTCTGTTTGGATTAATTGATGTCTGTCACAGTTCAAATGATGGCTCTTTACAATGACCAGATCTAAAACAAGACGTAGGGAGAAGAACAAATGTTCTAGGTTTACATGCTTTGTAGTTAAAAACAATACCTGGTAAATGAAAGTACATTAAATGTCAGTCTGAATACTGTAAATGTTATTGATATTTTAAATTTAGCATCTATGATACATGAAATTCCTTTTCAACTCTTACAAGTTGTCAACTTGGTTTTGCCATTTCTGAATTTACTTATTTCCATGTATATATGCATGACATTAAGCAGTGTACTTGATTTTTAAACAGAATACACAGCCAAATGTAATATGTTTACAGCATTTTGTTGGAATCACCTATGTGACAATTTTTAAAACAATGTATATTTATCTTTTTAAAGACCAGTTGGTAACAAGTCAAATAAGAAATATTTCTCAAGATTTAGGATTGGATATGATTCCACACAACTTGATCTCCTAGACCCTCTTTCCCTCCCCCTTTGAATATTTCCCAAGCCTTAACTTGTAATGAATATCTTTAAAGATATCCCAGCCAGTTAGCAGGTACTTGTAATTATCTATACATTATTGATGGAAGATTTAGATAGCTGAATTCTCTGTCATTTAATTGTAATTGAATTGAACCTCTGAGACTTTGTACCAATTATTAATGTATGAGGGACTGTAACCTTTGCCATAGTGCCCTTGCCTTGCAGTCTGTGTATTATAGAAAACTAGTGGAAACAGTAAAAGTACATCAGAAACATTAGAAAAGCACCAAGAAGAATTCTGTTACAAAAATATATATTTAATGTACCTAAATCCTAATAACTGAACCATTTGATTTTGAAACATTGTTATTTGCTTGACCTATTTTCTTTCTTTAAATGATCAAAGCTGTTTTAAATAACCTGTCTAATTCTACATGCCAATAATAAAGTAAATTTACCAACAATGCAAACTGAATGATTACTTGATTATTTTAATGAAGTCTTTTTATGACCCCATAAGATTTGAGACCTGGTAGGAATTGGGATTCTATTTACTTTATGTGATATATTTGATATTTGTCATAAGTTTCATAAAGATTATCTTGCGCAATGTTCGCTGTGAGCTGCAATGTAATTATGAATGGTGATTGGTGAACAGCATATTACATTAAATAATGTGATGGTTATGAACTTAAATAATTACCATCAAATCAAAAGGGGAAACAAGCAGTTCATGATCAACGCTTCCTCCAAACACCCATTCCCCATCCCTCTACAAGTCCCATTATTGCAGCCTTGACAATCAGGAACTACATGTATACAGTGGAGCCTCACTTATCCGGACACTTTTGTCCCCAGGCCAAATCGTCCGGATAGGTGAAGCGTCCGGATATCTGAATTGTGATATTTACCTTTAATAAACATAACTCATAAATTAATTATACAATTAAATATTTTATTTTGATAGCCATAAACACTACAAAAAAAGTTTAGATTTTTTTAAATTAACAAATCAAAATATTGTTAAAAACATTATTTAAGGTATGTTTTTTCCACAGGAAACTTAGCACTACATTCTTCAATGCAACACATGTACATGTACATAACAATCACTGTATTAAACCGATATTTTAATTACATTCGCATAACAAAGCGAAGAGAAGAAAGTCGGTGTTCCACTTTACGCTGACAAATCTTTTTCTTCAAGCTAGCGGTGATCGTAACTCTCGCTCTCTTGGCCGGTGGTGTTGACATGTTTGAAGCTGCTCAACATTTGATGATTGAAAATGGGTGAAAATCTGTATATATTCCCTTATTGATAATTGTCCAAGCTATTTTTTCATTGACAGAACTTACCCAAGCTAATTTTACGTATCCATCTTTCTATAGAGTTAATTGCACCCAAGCGATTTTTACAAGTAGCGTGAACACTCATCCAGGCCATGTTTGGCATAAATTATTATTACACTGTTTATTGAACACACGCTATAAAATTAATGTCGATACCCTGAACATCCCAAGCGGTCTTAATAACTATCGTAAACAGAACTCAAATTATCAAATATTTCATTTCAATTACGTTTTAAAATGAATAGGCGCACAAACGATCTAATCATACTACGATTAATAGAATTTTAATTCAATCAATAGATGACTTTTTTAAACACAAATTAAACAATTTTCGTGACATTTTAATCAAACAATAACAGTTCATAAGTTAAATGGCGACAATTAAACATGTCGCATCCATGGTTATCGCAATATCCTCGGGCGAGTACATAGCGTGACACAGGTGACCCCGATTACCGGACGAAGGCATTGTTTAAAACCAACAACCAGTGTAAGATGTTTTTAAACCAATTTGCACTTGCGCATAAAAAACTTTTGTGCCCCCGAACACTTAAATGTGACCGTCCGGTTAAATGAGGTAAAATTTAAAGGAAAACTGTATTATGTGGTAAAATTTGACCGTCCGGATCCGGAACGCGGAATTCCGGATAAACGAGACAAATTATTGTGTAAAAATTCCGTTCCCAATAAAAATCGACCGGTAAGTGAAGCGTCCGGATATCTGGCGTCCGGATATCTGAGGCTCCACTGTATATATTTTGTATTTGGTGTTTTACAGGTATGCCTGCACTGCGTTAGCTTTTGGTCAGACAGGAAGTGGGAAAACACACACCATGACTGGGCCACCACAACAGGTACTGGGAATTATGGGATAACGTTTAGCTGTGCTGTGTAACACTATTAATGCATTCCGGTATCTTGGAGATATTAGGTCTATTCATGGAATACTGGGGTTTCATCAATATTTGTTGAATACCAATTTCCATGGATTTCATTGTTAAGTTTATCAACGAAATTGCAATTCTATTTACATTTTGTATTAATAGGGTCATTGGCCACAAATTTACGTATCCTTGAAACTGTGATTTTCACTTTATCCATGAAAATTGATACCCTTGAATATTAATGAAACTACAGTATAGAAATATAAGTATTAGTGTATCAAACATTAAATAAGAATGCCCATAGATTTTTTTTAATACTTGAGCAATCATTGTGTTTTGTTCTTGTAGGATTATGATATAATTTGATCTTTTTGAATGAAACATTATTTTATATTTTGTTAACAGTATCGGTAAAGGAAAAAGTTAATAAGACAATGGAGAAATTACATTGACCTTGTTTTGATGTGCCCTTTGCCAGCTTTTTAACATTTCTATATAATCAAACATTTGTGACTGGCTGGAATAGTTTTGTGTGGAATGTGTGACATTCCATGATATATGCTAGCATGCACCAATTTTGACATCCTTGCAATAAGACTTTTTTTTCTCTCTGCTACTAGAAGAGTGAAGGGGTAAGGTACCAGTGGCCTCTCTCTGCACGGCATGATTGTATAGATTACAAACACTTGTATCTCATTCTGTACAGTACAATTATACAAAATCACTGGGGGGGCATTTCTGTAGAGATGTATATAGAATGATAATAGTGAGTTATGGAATAATTGTCATTTCTATGCCAATGAATTTTATTCATTGCAAACACAACCCGAAGTGTTGATCAGAAAGAAAAAAGACTATGTGCCGTATTATGCATTTTCGCCCCAAAAATTAAAGTTTTATAAAGAGCTTTAAAAATAAGGTGGAAGATAGTTAAAATCATATTGAAAATAAGTGTGTATAAGGTTATCACCACAGTGACGTCATCATGTAGAAATGACGTCTTAAAGATTGCCTTATTTAGATAAATTAATGTTTTGTAGCAAAATATGGGTGTTTCGACTGGGAAACATCGAGCGCAGGCTTTCTCAAGTACTATTTTTTAATATAATGTGTATAATTATATGAAAAAAACATATGTTAAAATTGTACTTGAGCAGACCTGCGCTCTATACTTCTGAATGCAAATATCAAGCAAAAATGAGAATATTTTCATTTGTTTGCAAATTTGCAGGAATTAGGTCATTTAGGTGACGTCATAGATGAACAGCGAATGAGTGATGATGACTAAAATCATGATTAAAGTGATAAGCATCTACTATACACTGATTTATGAAAATTTAATTTTTATACGATACTATTTAAATATTGGTAAATTTGGGGGCAGATATATTTGACCATACTGCAAATAGGCCTTTAGTATGTGTGTTTCTGAAGGATAAACTAAATACAATGTACATGCAATCAATTTTCCCCCGAAATAATTTTAACAAAAATCAGATATGAATACAACAGGATAGGCAACTTCTACATTTGCCATGTTTACTTCCTAAAATATCTCCCGAGCCTTGACAAGTTTTTAGAACTTTGTTTAATTGCGGTTAAAAAAGTGTTTTTTTTTATTAGATTATTTATTACCTCTTGTTAATAGGGGTTACTTGTGCATGTTTATTTTATCATATGCTATAAATGATTTAGATACCTGGTAAAAAGATATCAGACATAGATTTTTATGTGTCTCAGAAATGGGGCAAATGTGCAGGGCTTAAATTGTTATATAAAAACTCTGTCATGATTATGATTGGATAAAGGATACAACATGAAAATAGCAAAGGACTATATATGATAAGGGCCTAAAATAGCCCCCTAAAATGAACATCATCATTTTACTATCATTCTTTGTTTTCTTAGTACAGATATGTATGTGATGTGTTTACATAATATTCATTTTGGTTCAAGTGCCCACAATTTAGAAATATGACATTGTAAAGACAACCTTTTCCCGCCATTTTTGCATTTTTAGCGTAAAACAGCTTGTTTTCAAGCAGTTTTTCCATCCGAAAACATAGAGCGCATTCTTGAACAAATAAAATATTTTAATCAGAGATGTATCTAGCCAAGACTAATAAGTGACACAAAAAATTTCCTTGTTCATGCATGCGCTCTATATTTCCCATTCGTAAATAGATAATAAAAATGTCAATTTTTGGCTGATTTTGATTGAATTATAGAAATGGCGTCACTTCTGACGTCATATACTGCCAGTGAGTGCAAATAAATCAAATAATTGGATGAAAAATATATTTTATATCAACTCTTCTAAAAAATTAGATAACATTTTATTATACCCGAAACACTTAAAAATTAGCGAATTATGGGGGCCAAATTTAACTCTTATCATATATAGTTCTTTAGAATGGTTTGAAGATTGCTTTTTAAAGATTTTATATCATTATATTTGTTAACATAACAAATATTGAAAGTTAAAATTGACAAATAAAATCAGGTACCGCGAGATATTGCTAGACTTGGATTAGTTGCATATCCTCTTAGTACATACTGGTACATCCCTGCAAGAACTAATCAAAATTGAAAGAAAATATGATGACATTGATTGAGATTGCTTTTTAAGACTTTATTATGCATGATAGAATTGATTAACACTAGGCTCTATATTCTTTTCAATTATCAACAAAAAGAAAAATGAATGTTTCCAATAACATCAGCAATAAATAAGACTGTTAAAAAGAGTACAGTATAAATGTAATAGATCTGTGTACCGGTACTCTGATACATGCGATTTCTAGTTATACCCAAGAGTATGCAGTAAATGATTAAATGAACTAGCCTATGATTTGCTGTTCATTGACATGCTTGCTTGTTTTTTTACTTGACACCTGTTTGTATATTCTCTACACATTGTTGTACATGTAGGTGCTCTATCCACTGGGCTCCCAATGGAGAACTCGACTTTATCATTTAGACATCTTCTCATTGTTTTTTTCTTCTTTTCAGCTATATGAGGAAGAGGTCTGTACAGGTGTTATAAACTTTTCACCTTGTTTTTGCCCCTCCCCCTCCTAACCCTACCCCCACCTTTTGGTGACCTTTAATCAAAATGCTAACTTGCGTTTATGTTGACCTTTTTGGAGAATATTTGAAAATATAATGACCATGAGGTTACCAGTACTTTAAATTACTAAATTATTGCATTTCTGATTAACTTCATGTTTACATTAATATACATACCTACCTGTAAATACTTTTTGCAAATTATTCCAGGATGCCCTCAATCTTACTTTTGAGATCACCCCTATGGAATACCTTGCATACCCACAATGCAATAAGTTTGATCAGACTGGTGCATGGAAAATTGTCCACAGATGAAATTATCTGGAAAAGAAAAAAAACCATTTAGGACAGCAATTTTAACTCTGAATTAATGATTTGTCTTTTGGGATTTATTATTCCTTTTAATTCTGACCTACTTTTAACTGGGCCAAATTTAGATTTGTCCACTGGTGTATGTCTGTTCACACTGAATATGGCCTGTTGCCAGTTCTACAAAGTCTGTGATTTAAGATTCTTTCAGTCCTAATTTTTTTTCTTAACTTGAGCTGTTTGTGACTACTTATGCTGCAGAATCCAGGATAATTTTACTTTTACCATACAAAAGATTTACATTCATAATAGATGATTCAACACAAGTGCCTTGTCAGTTTCATTATCTGTAAAGACTAAATTTGATACTGTACCAGATAGTTTATCCCCATATGGTCTATTTTATGCAATCATTCTTTGTTTGTTAAAGATAAGCTACTTGTCTGCATTTTTTGATGATTTAGATTATGTTTGAGAAGAATTATGATTTGTTGCACAAACAATGCATCTATTGCACTTAAAACCAAAACAGAAATCTTAATTACAGTAAAAGAAAAAGTACTCTGAAATTCAGATTAATCAGGAACCTACCTGGTATTTTAGTGAAGGTTCAGACAAAGAATAATTTTTTTAAATATTTGCAAATATTTTAAGAGAGGGATTTTTAATATGAAACAAGTTGATGTAAAAAAAATTACATCTAAATTTTTTATTAAAAACAGATTATCTAGGAAAACCATTCAATTTTTCTGAAGGAAAATTTAATTCTAATTTTAGGATTTCTATACAAGTATTTACCATAACATAATGTCATTTCTGAATCATCTATTTTTTCTACAATTGAAGTTAGATCCTCCTATGCCTATCTGTATTGTAAATTTTCCCTCACATTCCTCATACCCTATAAAACTGTTGGTTCCAGCTTGTCTACATTTAAAACTATGCAATACTGTAGTTTTTGCTCTCTGTTTACAGTTTGAGCAAATCTGTAGTTTATGATCTCTGTTTACAGTTGAATGCTACTAAAATTTATTCTTTCTGTTTACAGTTTGAGCAATGCTGTAGTTTATGCTCTCTGTTTACAGTTTGAGCAATGCTGTAGTTTATGCTCACTGTTTACAGTTTGAGCAATGCTGTAGTTTATGCTCTCTGTTTACAGTTTGAGCAATTCTGTAGTTTATGCTCTCTGTTTACAGTTTGAGCAGTGCTGTAGTTTATGCTCTCTGTTTTTCAGTTTGAGCAATGCTGTAGTTTATGCTCTCTGTTTACAGTTTGAGCAATGCTGTAGTTTGCTCTCACTGTTCACAGTTTGAGTTGCTCTGTATTTATGCTCCTTGTTCAAAGTATGAGCAGCACTTATATAGAATTGCTTTCTGTTTTAGTTTGAGCAATGCCTTAGTTTGAGCTCTATGTTTACAGTTTGAGGGGGGTAAGCACCCTGACCCAGACATGGTGGGGTTAATGCAGCGCTCCTTTACCTACCTCCTCCAGCAGGCAGAGAGTGTGGCTGGCAACAAGGTCATTAGGGCTTCCTACCTAGAAATCTACAATGAACAGGTAATATATATGTTTCATAGAGAACAGATCAATTTCTCAATGAACAGGTATATTTATATGTCTAGCATAAAAATGTTTTAGGATAGTTACATCTCATACTGCTGTTAATTCTATTCCTATAAAAATACCAGGCTATAGTGTTAACTTGGTTGATGTTCTTTCTCTCCAGAGTAGAAGGTTGTTGAAATGATTCTACAGAAATAAAGAATATACAATATCTGATTTAGATACTGGTAAATCAAGTTTAAAAGATTTTATCCACATATTTATGTAACCCATTTGTGTCACTGTGCCTCTATGTTGGTACATGTACCAGTTTTGAACATAATTATGTTGAAATTCCCAAACTTACCAAAAACTGTGCTTTTAGTTGGAGGTGTCATTATTTGCAAGCCATAATGTCTTACAGGAAAGAATATTGGATGTATATATTGATGCAATGATGTATGAATAATGGGCTCTTGGGAAATCAGAATTATGGTGCCCCACATAATGACAGGAATAGTATGTGAGATCAAAATAAGACATTCTGTTAATGGCCTAAAGTTAAAGATGAATAAAAAGTGTTCCACCATAGACGATAGGAGGTAAATTGAATAGTTTCCTGTTCTTTCATGTCCCTAAGTTCATTATTGACTATGGAGAGACATTTTCTAACATTAGGCTTTGCAGACTTGCTAAGACTTGAACATCTAGTGCATATGTCGTCATTACGTCTGATTTATATGATACCAATAACTGGATCACAGGCGAAATGAGATTGTCTTTTCTAGTACAACACTTCATGGATAAAAGTGCACCACCTCTCAGGTTCTGGAACAAAGACATGAATTTAATTGCTGTATTTCAAAAATATGACTAGATTTTATGTAAACGATATTATGTTTTGTACACCTTAATAGGGGTGGAAGGTTGTGGCCATTTCTAGGCTATATTTATCTCCTTTAGACAAAAAGCTTTGTATAAAGTAATAGGAAAATGTTCAAATCCTTAAAAACAAAATATTTTGATTTTTTCTTTACTAAGTTATAGTGTACATGTATAGCCAAAAATGTCATGTTTAAAAGTTTACGGCAGATCTGATGGGTAAATTGTTGACCTCCCATCAGCCGCCTTAAGAGCATCAGTGTTGTTTGTGTATCAATTATAGCTGAATGTAATTTATTCTTGTTCAATTAAGAAATAAACAGCAAGTTAAAAAGTAGTCAAATTTTGTGAAGACTGAAGAGCCTCTCAGAAGATTTGATCCCGTTCCAACCAAGTTCATATCCCGATAAACTTTTTAATATCGCCGTTTATTACTAAATAATATATGCATTTGAAAAAGGCAATTCAATGAAAGCATTTAGAATTGTTAAACTTACCAAGATTTTATGTTTTGAATAATCCAACTGACAAGCGATAAGTGCGTGCAATAATCATTGTGATGTCATGAAAAAGTTCACACAAAATTGAACCCTTTCCCTATTCTACAATTCATTTAAGGAAGCATATCTGCAAATGTATTTATATAGTATTGATGGTGGTACATGTACACATTCAAAACTTTTTTGACATGAAATTCAAAATAAATATTACAGTGTTTGGTATTAACATACACATATGGCCTGTTGTTTTTCCTTTCTTTTGAAAAACCTTGTTCCTAAACAAATATGCTCACCAATTTTACATTTATAACATATTGATATATATATTGAACTGACTGCCTGCTGTTTGTAGGTGATAGACCTGCTGAACCCCAACCAGAAGCGCTACCTCCAGGTCCGGTGGTCCAAGAACAAGGGCTTCTACGTGGAGAACCTGTTTGTGGCCGAGTGTGAGAGTGTGGATGACCTGATGGCAGTGCTAGAAGAAGGTCAGTTGTCCTCATTGTCCACCTAATCCACACTTACCTCAGTATCCACTTATACCTCAAAATCCACACATATCTCAAAATCCACACTTACCTAAAAGTTCACTCATACCTAAAATTCCTCTCTTAATTAATGTTCATGGGTATCTATTCATTTCTCAGTCAAAGTTAATGGGGTTGTCTTGTGAACAGATTGACCTAGTTGTTTGTTATACATGTATAATGGATGGTTCCGTAGTATTTGAGTGATTTTGAATTCTTTGGTGGACTTGATGAACCTTGCAAAAATGTCTGCATTTCAGAAATCATGTACCGGTATTGTGATTTTATGCATGGTTTCCATTTCTAACATAGAAACTGAATGAAACATTAAAAAACCAAGGAATATTAAGTAGTTCACCTGACCAACTTTAAAAACAGAAGTGCAAAGCTAATTGTCTAATAATTGCGTGTTTTGGTAACGCTATGATTACCATAGATTTATCACACGATTGGTCAAGTTACGATAATTGTCAGGGACTCCTATTGATTTAACTGCTGTAAAGTGTTGCATTTGAATGTTTTTCTTCTCTTTACAAACTTCCAATTTGCTTGGGCCAAAGAACTGCAATGTTATGAGCCTAGACATTCATTGATCTTTTTCATTTTCTCAAAATACACGATATAGTCCATAGGATCCGGCAATATTGGGCCATTAGTGACTGCAGCTGTAAAAAATGTGTCAACCATGATTGATTTCTTAAAAGGAAAATAAATTATGTCCTATTCATGTCAAAGATACTGATCTAGCTTAAGGGTTTTTAAATCTTTCGCTGCTTGAATGGAGTGTTTCTTTTTCTCATTCATTTGAGAAATTACTGTTTCTTTTAATTCTTGCTTGCAACTTCTTAAACATGTCACCTATAACAGTAGCCTCCCCTTATCTGTGGGTAACACGGAATCATCTCACGGTCAAGAGTTTGATAGGACAAAGCTGTGGTTATGTTTGAAGGGCTTTCCTTGGCATTGGCCCATTATCTTCTTTTTTAAAATGAAGTCAAGATATGTAAGGGATACTCAAAGAAAAAATTAGAATCTTCAACAGTCTTATGATCTTGATATGAAGGGACTCTTGGGGGTTTATGGCTGTTGAGGTTGTGGTACTGCTTCCCACAGCTCCATGATTTCTACAGAGAAAGCTTTACTGGTTAAAAACTCCATTGCAATGACATTTTTATGGCACTGAGAAAATACAGACTGAGGTAAACTATCCAAAGTCATTATAGAGAACAAGTGTCCTCATGTTTTAATTGTTAAGTCAACTCACCATAGGGGATAGGTCATAGAAATAAAACGTTTGACCCAGATATGTCCAAAAGTGTTTTAGATTTTACAGTGATATGAAATGAGATTTATAGGCTGAAGAAATCAGAGCAACACCACTATGTCTCATTGGAGAAAAAAATATCCTAAAAAGATATGGCAAAAGGGAGAGAAATCTAACTAAGCTCAATTGGTCTTTGAAAAAAATCCCAGTTCTCTCCATTTGACCTATATTAGAATGATTCAATGATTATTAATTATTAACATGCTTAATATTATACATGTCATGCCATTAATCGAAAATATAATTTAGGGAACTTGAAACAGCAATAACATTTTACCAGTAATTACATTTGAAAAATACCCAATCTGTTCATTAATACCTAGCTGCTTGGATATATATATATTTCATATACTGGTATATATGAATAAAATTTTTATCAGTATAGAATTTATTGAGAGCTTGAAGAAAAAATTCCAAATGAATGTAAATAAATTGATTTTCTGTACCTATAATATAATCAAATAGACAGAAGCTACAAAGATATGATCTTTTCTAAACAGTAAATACATGCAGGCATGTATATCTTAATTTGCATATGTTTTAATAATTGTAATTTTAAAAGGTTGGAGCAAATTAGATTTTATCTGGACAATCGCTCGCTTACTGTATGTTAAACTGTTTCAAATATGAATAGTTATTTAAAACTAATATGTTAAAGATTCACTTGATGCTTTTGGATGATAAATCCTTAATTTTGAATTGTTGAACATTAAATAAGAAGCATCAAATTAGAGTTAGTTTGGTAATTCAACTTATCACATAACAAAAGTATGTGTATGGGTTCTGTACCATTTTGCAATGACTACTTTGGATACTGTGGAATCATTAAATCTTGTAGGGGCCAATTTTTGTGAATTGCTTAAATTTTACAGGTTGGTGGGGGAGGTAAATATGACTTTATTACCCTAATTTTTTTAATTTGTAGAGCGTGTTAATTTGTGGATGAGAGATACCCACGAATCCCTTGAAAATTAAGCCACCATGAAATCTAATGATTCCACAGTAATCAAACACACTTTAAAAGAGATGAATATGATGGCTAAGAAATCAATTAAATTCTTTTTACATTGTTGGTCCATGTTTCTAATCTGAGATGCTAAGTTCTAATTTTTTCAAAATTATTACAGAAAGTGTTACAAGTTCAGTGAGTTATACTCACAATATTTGAACAGCAAATTGCGATTTACTATGGAGAGGCTACATTTACTTTGCATTTTAAAAGTTATTTTATAAGGTTATTGGAATGCTTAGTATTACTATTTCTTATTAACTTTTAAAACAATTTGTGAATTTCTTCTCCAGAATATATTGAAAAATTAAATATCAGGCAAGCCCCCATGTTAGATTTTGTAATATAAGTAAACAGACTCGCCCTATGTAAATTTGTGAGGAATATTACTCTATTCCTCTATCGAAGATGAAACGCTACTTAATTTTTTTATTTAAATAAAAAGTTGATCAGCTAGGTCAATTTGAATTGCAGAAAAATGAAATGAGTTCATGATTACTTGCAAAATAATAATGAAAGATTTAAGTGATAGCAATTTTCTATAAATTAATCTAGATTTTTCCATTTTCTACAACATACATTGTTTAATGTACAAGAAATGGGCCCTGAACCTAACTACATTGAATTTTTCCGTGCTAATTTAGAATATATGTAAACTTAACTAACCTAGCTGACATTGAGTTGGAACAATTCCCTTTCACGTTAACAGGTACCCGGTATATATCCTTATTTGTTAAATATGAAATAAATTTCCCACATAGGAAAGTGCTTCAGTGTAGATATACAAAATATGGCAGCAATTGAAGTTATGTAAATAAATGCCAACTCATGCTGAAAAATTTCTTTATGATTTCTATATACTCTTATGTACAATGGCGGAATATTGATGGACGAAACAAAGTTTGGATTTCAGCTCTGAAAGGTGGGCAAACAGTGGCTATGTAAACAGTCAAGATAAATCTCCTGAATAACACAATGGTTACAGGGAACTTTTCACACTGATGAAAATTTCTTGAAATATTCGTTTTTATGCAGATGTCCCCACCTCATAGTTAGACGGTCTCTGTTGTAACCCAGGGTTTGATTTGTGTATATAATCCAAATACATAGGCGAGAGGTAGGCAGATCAAATAAGGGCAAGGAGATTATAAGACCTGCACCCTTTACAGCACTGCCAAGTCTCAATAAGAAGTATTTTAAACCCACAAAGAAGTCCTAATGGTTGTATTTGTATATTTCTGGGTCTCTTAGTGTGTGTACAAACTGTCCCTATCTGATCAATACTGAATCGCACACTGTAAACTATTATACCCCGAGATAACAATTCCATTTCTATGAGGAGCGTTCATCTGGCCGGATTTAATTCAACAGAGGAGCATGCATTTTGGTCTGTCTCTCCTGTGCTAACGACTTCTGGTGACTGACCATACACCTGGGTGAGATTTTGTACCTGACCACGGTTTCGGTTTTATGGTGGAGATTTTAGATGGTGTGATATTGTGTTTAAGTGAATTGTTGATTCGGAGATTTTAGTGTGATTTTGTGTTTAAGAGGACTGTTGATTCAGAGATTTCTTTGCATGTCATAATTTCTTGGGATGCCTGATATTTCTTGGGATGTTTTTAGGATGTCATATTTGCTCTGGTTTAAGATAAGGTACTTTAGTGTACATGTGTTGTACTGGTAGTTTATAAAGTGGTAAAATCTTCAATTAAGTATAAAATTCATTGAGGATCTATAGCTCTTATATCAGCCAGTCATGTGAAGTATCAAAGGTAATTTCTTTGATAAAATATGAAAACAGTATTTCATTTACTTTTACTAACTTTACATGTTGTTTACATTGAAAAGATTATCTGTAAAATTAGTGTTTCTAACCTTTGGTTGATTGACTTGACTTGTAGAACAGAAAACTTTGTTTTTTAACAATTCCGGTCTCTTCATTGTTTTGTCTCGGGTTAAAGTTTTTTATTTTGTGATTTGAATTGGGGGTTAGACTTCTTGTTTGGAGGATTAATTTACCTGTAATCTTTGTCCTGTTAGAATAAGAGAAGGATATATCTGGTAAATAGAATTCTTTTATACAGGCAAGGCTAATTTGAAACTTAATGATGCACCTAGAAGTTGCACAAATAAATTATTAATCGTTGAGTTCTTTTCCATTGAATTGATGTTACATCAATCAAACGATTGTAATGGATACACTGCGGTATACAAGAAACTATCAGGTCCATAAAGGACTAAAATAATCATTACTTTTCAGTGATTCAACATATGTTTATACAACTGGTAATTTTTCCCCTGCAGGATCCATTATGAATAACATGATATTTAATGTGGTGTGATAATACCTTTTGCTGTAAATAAAGACAAATTAGCTCTCAGGTTAATGAGGTGTATAAGACTCAAATTGCTTCATTTATACCTCATTTTACATTTACCCCTGTGTCTATTGATGCTGAAAAAACCACACAAAATATTAATACTTTTGGAATTAAAGGTCCAGTAGCCCCTAAAATGTGGAACAAGTTTACCATTCATAGAATTATTGGATTAATGAAATTTAGATGAATCTTGCTCTACTTAAAATTTTCATTTAAACTTACTTATCTGTGAGGTTACCATCAAATCGAGGATCAGCAGTAGGCAGGAACTGTCACTTGTAGTTTCTGTCTCATTGTGTTTGAGTTTAAATGCTGGTATAGATAGGTTAGGCAATCAGAATAAGATGGCATTGCAATGTATTGTGATTGATAATTAAGCTTAGGTGTGGGACTGTGTTTGATTGTAACAAGATATGGTTGGTAGACAATGATCGTAAGGCTTTAAATGTCTCCCTCGACTTCACTGGGTGAAAGTGCTCCATTGTTCTGGTCTCATTGGAATGCTTTTTTGATAATTATGCAAATCAATAGGAACTCTAGATAGAACAAAGCAGCTATCACCTGTGAAAGTTTCTACTAAGAAGAAATGTCAAATAGGGAGATGTAACCAATTGCATGAATGGTTGTGTACTTTATGAACAAAATTTCTTGTAATTGACTGGGTGTTTTTATTGTGTTTGCTGCCGAATAAAATATTGGGATTTATTTAATTCTTAAGAATTTTTGTCAGGAGTGGTGATAAATGGTGGTGATTCATGATGATGAAAATGTTCAAGTTACCAGAGTTGTGTAGCACTTGTTCATAATGAGCCATTTGTTAACCACCCCTAGGGATTTCATTCCCTCTAAGACAAAAGAGGGGCATGGAAATAAGACAAAAAGGAGAGACAGACCAAAATTATTTCAATCCTCTGATTCCCACAGGCCTGACTATAGACCCCATGTGGACTTAACACCACGGACAAAAAAACGCCCAACATCATTTCCAGAGGAGCAAATTAAAGAAAATGAGGAAGAACATTACAAGGAGAACTGGAATAAGGAGCAAGGAAACCGGCCGCACACAGACAGTGATAGAGAGACTGGGAAACATGTGAAGAGTTCCAAGATTCCAAGACACAGAATAGGAATTAGTAAATTGGAAAATAGCAGTGTTGTGAAAGGACAAATACCTGTTCGTATAAATGATCAAGCTTCAAATAAACTAGTCCTAAAGCAAAAGAAGATGTCTGGCAAAAACATTAGAGAGAACCAAATGTGGACAGAGAGTCCTCGAAGTGAAGGAAACAGGAGTAGAAGACAGCAGTATGAAATCAATGTAGAAATCACCCCACACCCCAAACCCAGGGCCTTTGATCAGTTAGAGAATGGTCAGTCTCCAAGGGGTACCCCAGGCTCTCACCGTCCCTCCAGGAACCAGTACATTCCCAGTCAGTTCTCTCAACAGGAAGGACGCGGAACTCACACAGGAAACCAGTATAATGACCCTCAAGGACTCCGGAGCCCAGTTAAACATCATAGTGAGGGGCTGACCTCAGGTGAGTCCAGAGGTCCCAGGGACCCAGGCAATAATTACAATGTGGGGCCAATCCATCATTCCAGGTCATCTCAATCCAGTCATACAGACAGTGGAGACAGTCTGAGCCGGACCAGCAGGAACAAGAGCCTCGAACCCTCTGTGCAATATGTGATGAAGTCAAAAGGCAATTCTAGGTCTTCTTCAACATCCAAGGCCCCTGATCCAAACCTACCTGACTTTGGGAAGCAAGCATCAGTTATTAGGTCCCCTAGTAACTTTAGTCAGGGCCTCTACAGTGCTGACCAGTACCACGACAGCTCCAGAGTCGGTGGATCTCAGTTAGTAGATAGAAACAATGGAAATTATCAGAAAAATTCTGATTATTCAGAGCGGAAAAATCTACAGCAGAGATATGTGGATGAGAACGTGATGCCACCATCTCGTAATCTGCCAAAAAACAATGGTGAGATGAATGATATACGCAGTGGTAAATCTGTACAGTTTTCTGATGACCTTAATGAAAATGTGTCAAGGACAAGTAATCACTCAAATCAAGGTCAACAACAACGAAATGTCGAGAACTCTCAGAAATATTATAACTCAGATTCAAATTTGGTTATTGGTCATAATCCCCCAAAAGAGCCTACCCACAACCAATCTTACCCTCGTGAAGACCAGCCTATGCAAGACTCAAACAATATGAGTGTTAATAACCCGAACAGCGAGTACAAGTTCCCTGACTCGGAGGAGGAAGATGACCAGTTGGATTTAGATGACATAGATTCTGTGTACGAGGGAAATGATGCGTACTTGTGTTATCTGATGACGGACGACGGTGGAATGGCCGGGCCATTACGATTGGACATCAATGATGTCCAAGTGGGACTCCCCAGTCAAGTGGGGGTCAAAGATGATGAGCAAGGTATTGTATTGAAAGCTATGGATACCTCCTTCTTTGACTGAATATACAAATACTTCCTCGTCTCTAGATTTTCTTTTTAATTCAAGACAAGGCAACAAATAACAAACACTAAAGTTTTTATGTAAATTTTCACTATTCAATGACTGGCAATTGAAATTCTTTAGTGTTTGTATTTTGTTGCTCGGATGCTTTGAAGTATTAACTCTTTTATTGATGTTGGAATGGATTTGACAATTATATACACCACATGGTGTACTTGAGCACAATCTACCATTCTGGGGTGTGTGAAAAATGATCCATATATTGGACTGATTTTTTAGCTCTAATCTTAGAAACAAACCTTTTTCACTTGATTTATAAGTGCATGGGGGAAAAAACTTCGGACAGAAATCAAAGTAATGTCATTTTCCCATATAAATCAAGTTTTTATTAGATGTTGTAAAAGTTTAGAAAAGATTATGAATTTTCTTAGTGTATTAAGCCCCTTTTGATGTCTATATCGAGTATAAGGAAGCCCTCCCCCCCATCAGAAAAAAATGTGTACACTGTAGAATTTAGAATGATATTTTCTAATCATCACCGTGTAATATCAGGAATGTCATACTCAGATACTACAACTGTATATCTATATAAGTTCTGCCACCAGTGTCCAGCACACCTCTGATAGATGACCATGGCTGTTTGATATGCATACTTGGTGATTAAGGCTGCTGTTTAGAAGGATTAGGTCAGGATTTAAAGGATTTGTCGCGTGCTCCTTCAGATCAGAGTAATGAATTTTCTGTGTAGTTTATCTACCCCAGTGATAGTATGGCAGAGATGATTGTCTGCCTGGTCCCTCAAACAGCGCACCATTCTATTCTTTCTTTAAGACTTGGAGCCCATAGAATCTGTGTGTTACAGAAAAGTAAACAGAACCTGAATACCATTGATTTATCTAAGGTTTGATTTACCAACATATTACATTCAATAATTAATTGAATGTGATACAATTAAATTCCATGAAACCCCTCCCATATTGAAAACTGTGGACAAATACTTTAATGTCCTTATATGTAGTTTAAAGATATTTTAATTAAGATTTACCACAATGGCTTATTGTGGTGACATCTTTAGAATTGGTTCAATTAGAAGTTGAAATTTCTTCTCTCACTTGGGTTAATTGACTCTAAGTCAGTTTTTGGAAAACAATGATGGATTTTTCATCAATATTCACCAGAAAAATATATATGTGTTTGGCAGAAGATATATGTCTTTGTTTCAATGCACAATTTCTAAAAAATCAATTACAAGCATATTGATATCCACCAGAAAAATCATTCAACCAAGGAATTGTCTCCCACTTTTAAGCATGTGAAAATAAATAATTCATCGTTAAGAAAATTGAACCATAGGGAGATATGTTTTTGGTATAAACCGTTAAAATACAGATATACATGGAACATGTAGTTATGAAAAACTGGTGATATCCAATTGTCTTCCATTCGCTTGCATCTATTACCCATATTAACCACATTCTATATACAAAGTCTTGAGTCCAAGTGTTAAGATAACTTTCAGTGTTTGATTTACAGATAATTTCATAATTGATGATTTACAGATAATTTCATTGTTGAGGATTTACAGATAATTTCATTGTCGAGGATTTACAGATAATTTCATTGTTGAGGATTTACAGATAATTTCATTGTTGATGATTTACAGATAATTTCATTGTTGAGGATAAACAGATAATTTTGTTGTTGATGATTTACAGATAATTTCATTGTCAATGAATGATGATTTATTGGTCCTATCAGCATCAGTGGACAATCTTCACTAGCTACTGTAAGGTTTTTGTGTCACTGGTAAGAGATGTGTCATTTTTGTGTAGGTATGAGGAACAGACAGACAGGCTCGCACGGCCTGAACGAGTTCTCCAGCAGAAGTCACAGCATGTTGACCCTGACCATCGACACAGAGCAACAGGATCCAGACGATGAAAACCTCTACCTGACCAAACGTGGGAAACTCACTTTTGTAGACTTAGCAGGTAATATGTTTACCCTGATGACATTGTTATGTTGATGTGTCAGCTCTTGAAGATTTGGTCATTATTTCTTTTTACTCATTTCAGGCAGTGAAAAGGTGAAGGACTCTGAGTCTAGTGACATGACCTTGAAAGAGTCCAACAATATCAACAGAAGTCTTCTGGTGCTAGGTAAGTCAGGTAATAATGGGGGATAGGTAAGTCGGGTAGACAAAGGGGAGGAGGGTAAATTCGGTAGATAATGGGGGACAGTTAAGTCAGGTAGAAAACAGGGAGTCAAAGTCAGTGTATAATAGGTAGTTAAGTCAGGTGACAGTAGATAATGGGGGACAGTTAAGTCAGGTAGAAAACAGGGAGTCAAAGTCACTGTATAATAGGTAGTTAAGTCAGGTGACAGTAGATAATGGGGGACAGTTAAGTCAGGTAGAAAACAGGGAGTCAAAGTCAGTGGATAATAGGTATATAAGTCAGATGACAGAAGATGATAGGTATAGTTAAGTCAGGTGACAGTAGATAATGGGGGACAGTTAAGTCAGGTAGAAAACAGGGAGTCAAAGTCAGTGGATAATAGGTATATAAGTCAGATGACAGAAGATGATAGGTATAGTTAAGTCAGGCGACAGTAGATTATGGGGGACAGTTAAGTCAGGTGTCAGTAGATAATAGGGATAGTTAAATCATGTGTCAGTAGATAAAGGGGGATAGTTAAGTCAGTTGTCAGTAGATAACGGGGGATAGTTAAGTTAGGTGTCAATAGATAATGAAGGATAGTTAAGTCAGGTGTCAGTAGATAATGGGGGATAGTTAAGTCAGGTGTCAATAGATAATGGGGGGGGGGGTAGTTAAGTCAGATAGACAAGGGGGGGTTCTAGATTCATAGATTTTAGATGTATGCTTGTAATGTCAGTGTTTGGTGCTAGTTTGGGCATGGTAGACAATGGGGAAGATATGTATACTTATATTATCAGTCAGTGCAAACAAACAATCAAATTGTATAGAAAACCCCACAGTGTAAAACCCTTTACATGGAATAGCTCTTTAAAATTCAAACATAAGCTGAATTGAATTAAAAGCTTTAGTCAAACACTATCATTAAATTTTATTATAACATTTCAAAGAATATGGAACATGGCTGTAAGTGGTGTGAACAATTCCAGTCAGTCGTAAAGATTTAATTCACATGCCTGTGATTTCAATTTGGCAAAAAAATGTCAGAATAAATGTTGGCTCTAAAACTTCAATTCAGAAATTCTATTAGACAGGTCTATGGAAAGATCCTTTTAATTGACAATCCCAGTGCATGTGCTTCTACCTTATTCCATACAAATCTATTCGTACATGTCATTATTAAACGAGCTCCCCTGAGTCACATTAATGGAAGAAAAGTTAAATATGCAGAATTCTAACAGTTATCACTTAAAAATTAGAATTTATAGTTATATACTTGTAGTTTTCAAAAGTACATTGATCAAGAAAAATGATGATCCCAGTACATATTACATTTAATAATGTTTGATATATTAAGAAGTGTTCTTGCACCGCCCCATATAAGATATAAATATATTGGCAATTTATAAATATCTCATATTTTCTCTTTTTTTTCTGTAGGAAATTGTATATCATCACTTGGTGATCCGAAAAAGAGGCAGGGTCATATTCCATACAGGGACAGCAAACTCACAAAGCTTCTAGCAGACAGCTTAGGGGGTAACGGAGTGACTCTGATGGTGAGTATGAAACCAACGATCAACAGTTCCCTATGGGTAGGGGATTAAGGATGGGGGGAGGGTGGGGGTTTGAGGGGAAGCTAGAGATGAGAATGTGTGACATGAAATCACTAGAGTTGTCTTGTGGCTTACAATCGTCCAGGCATGTGTTGTTCATTTTGACAAAAGACGTGTCCTTATGTATTTGATGCATCTGAGTGGATCTGTTAATTTTCGTTTTCTTATACATGTGCTCTTTCCCCTTTATTTAAAAACAAATATGGATTCCAATGGTCTTTGGGGTACGTTGAGAAATGGGAAGGTGTATACACCTGGGATGTACATAGGTGAGCAAGGTGAAAAGTAAACTTAAGGTGATAAAAGGGGACGTCTTATCTCTGAAAGTGATTGATATAGAGGCATTAAAAAAGACCTTGATCACAACCCCCCTGGAATGATAATGGAAATGTACTCCTACCGATACATGATCTGTATTGTGCTATACACCAAGGTGTGTTTGTTTTTTAATTTGAGAGAAAATTGATCTCATCAAAGTTTTATGATTTGTAACACCAGGTTTTCAGCACACATCAGAACTGATAAATATCTTCTTTACACAGAAAATACAAAACAACAGCCATATTGATTCTACCCCAGAGTTTCTGAATCACTAAATAATGGTCAATAATTGACGATCTTTGAAACAGAGATTTTGCATAATCCTTGTGTTGGCAATTCAACACCTTGAGATATCTAGGGGGCCACATTGAGATTGGGCAGCACTGAATAACCTCTGCACTTATCATTAATTGGGCCATTTTTATTACATTTTTACAACCCCTACCTCATCAGAGATTAGGTCAGTTTTAATGTGTCTTAGAACTACTGTTTTGGAAATGGTCAGGCAAAAGGTCACTCTCAAGGTGTTTCGAGTGTACATTTGGTGTACATGATATTAAATTGCAAATATGTTCTCTTATTATATGAACCTATGAAAAAACAAAAACGTTCATCACTGTATTTGTTAATTGTACATGTAGTAAATGATGGATTAAAAATAAAGATTTTATTGATTGTAATTATCATAAATACAATAACAACAGTTTACATGATATACCGTATATTAATGTTCTGTTTTGTACAGATTGCCTGTGTTACCCCATCTTCCCATCATGTTCATGAGACTATCAACACTTTACGCTATGCCAGTCGAGCCAAGAAAATTAAAACAAAACCCATTGTCAAAATGGTAGGTATAACTGATTGAAAACCAAGTTCAGAAACTTACTTTTAGGAACATGAAAAAAATGTAAAATTTGGAATACCGGGTATATGAATTTTAAGTCTGATTGCAATCTTTGTTGGTGTGACCAATTTCACTTTACCTGTATTGTTTTGATTAGGATATTAAACATGATTGTATTTATTTCTTCATTCCATAGTTTCTACTTTCTACAGGATTTTGTTTGATATCTGTAACATCTTTTTGATTGATTTGACTAATGTTGTAGGACCCCAGAGAGAAGTTAATTCTGAGTTTGAAGCGGGAGATAAAGATATTGAGGAATGAGAACGGATACCTGAGGCAACAGGTAAGTTGTCCCCCCTGTTCATCACCTGTCTGACCCTCAGTCACCCATTTACAGGGGTCACAGAGTGTTCTATTGATTGCTCAGATCTCTCCCAAGTTATTACATTTAATGAGAACTGAGTTAAAGAAATGCTGACAAAGGGACAAGTAAGGGGTCATACTCCCTGGTTCTTCATCTTGTCACATTACTGTATTGATTCTCTGAAATTGATTGGAAAATGTCTTGATCACTGTGTTATTCCTTTGATTTACAGCTAGAGTTTCCGGCAAAACCCAAAGGAGAGCTACAAAAATCCAATGACGAAAAATTCATGAAGTTTCTAAAGACACAAGGAAAAGGTAAACACGACGACAGCTGACTTTAATTCTGTTTATAAAACAACCTTTGATCAAGACCTCCATTAGACCAACTGTACATTGTTTTTCTTTCGAAATGCATTAATCTACAATATAGACATGCAGACCAAAATATATCATTATCATATTAATAACAGTAGACTTTATCGAACATGTATGAATTAGTAACATTTGACTAAACATTCTGATCATATTAAGATGACAGATTACGAAGTAAAGGTTTTTTTTCTGTTTCTTAATTGTTGCAGTGATTTGAAATGTAGAATATGAGAATTATGTATGTCTTATATCTGACTGAAAAATAATGCATTTAATTTTTATACCCCTGCTCCAAAGGAGAAGGAGGTACTAGTATACTGTTTTACTCCTGTGTGTCTGTCTGTCCGTAACAAAAATTTCTGTCGCGTTTTCTCAGCAACTTTAAATTGCAGATGCTTAAAATTTTAAGGTGCCTCACTACACCTTGAAATTGTTTCTCAAATCAGCAGAAAATTACTTGATTATGATAGAAAGCACGATGGATAAGAAGTATGTGTGTCAAATAGACGAAAAAATGTGCAATTTTAGATAAAAAATGATATTATCAAAAATTTCATTTAGTAAACATAAACAAAAGCCCCAGGTGGATTCGAACTCATGACCTGCGGTTCACAAGCCTGATACTTTAACCACTGAGCTATGAGGATATACATCTGAATCGATTGATACAAACAGTTTAACAAAACATTTAAATCGCCATCTTGTGACGTAGTGTCTTGAAAAGTATAGGTCTCGGTGTAGTGAAGTACCTTAAAACACTATTTGATTAGGCATGGCATATCATGGGATATATTTTTGTACCAATCGGACGTCAACTTCCTGTTAAGTGACAATTTCGTTTTTTTTTTTAGACTAAATTTTCAAACAAATTTTCGTCAAAGATTTCTCAGCAACTATAAATTGTAGATGCTTGATATTTTAACACACTACCGTAATTTGTTTAGGCACCCTATATCGTGGGATATATTTTGGTGTCAATGGGATGCCAACTTTCTGTTAAATGTCGATTTTGCTTATTTTACATATTCACATTAGAGCGTATTAGGGGTATCACTAGTGAGCATTGGCTCACAGGTATCTTGTATCACAAGCACAAAGAGCAATTATAAAATGACATAATGTCATATTGAACAGTTAGTTGATAAGCTATTTTTATCATTGTAGAAACAAATGATCCAAAAACCAATGTAAAGGGAGGTACTGAGGAAGGTCTCTATGAGATGTTGCAAGAATACATGATAGAGAATGAATCTCTCAGGTGAGTTCATGTGATAGAACTAAGACATAGAGAATGAGTTACAGTTGATAAAACTACGACTGTCAATTCTATGGCAGTATTGTGTTCATTAGCTTATTAGGATCAGCCATGCAACCATGTTCAATGAAACCGATACAAAAATTGAGATAATGGCATGTTTTCATTTCTTTGTTTGTAGGACAGAGAACTCCGAGATGCATCAAGCCAAAGACAAGGTTAAGCGAGAACAACAGTTGATGTACAGAGAGAACGAGAGACTGACAAAGGTTATTGAGAAACTGGAGAGAGAGATAAATGGGTATGACGTCAATTTCTGTAGGAAAATGTATTTTATTTTTATTTTACAGAATGGGGACAAATGCATATTGATTTGTTTCTTGTCTTTTTTCCAATATTTTTCATTTGGTCTTTTTTAAATGTGAAAAGAATTATTGATTTATTCAATTATAGAATTATTTTATTTGTGTACTGGTACGATCAATGCCCTGTAAAATTCATACAACAAACAGATACTTCAGGTAGATCAAACCCCGAACTTTTTAAAATTCCAACAAGTAAATCCATTAATTTTGTCTGTCTGAATAGAGGTGAGACAACAGAGGAATATTTTTGTAGCATTCAAAACTTTTCAAAATTACCTGAGTAATGATTTATTTTCCAGTGTAGGGATTGTTTAGGGAAGATGTTTGAAAATGTTCAATGACTGTATTCTCCATAATTATCTTTTAATAGGTTTACCAGGAAATTCCAATTCCATTATTTTCTGGAAAATTTGGCCCTTTTGAACTAAAATTTTTTGAAGTTTTTAAAGACAAAAAAATAGATGTGCATTTTTGCAGGAAGTTTTTGCAATTTATGCCCTTTATCAAATTATTTTGTGTATTATATGCATAACTTGCCATCCATGTATCATTGTCAAGTAATAGGGGAGTGTTGGGTGTGTGAGCTTGCTCACTTTTACTTTTATTTGTTGATGTATTGATAGACTTTCTTAAATTGACAGTCGGTCGGGCGGTGGAAATGGAGCCTGGCAGAGACAGCCCAATGGACCCCCTCCCCAGAGACAGGTCAACGGGCCTCCCCCTCCCAGGCAGGTCAACGGCCCACCCCCTCCCAGACAGTCAGGTGGACCACCCCCTCACCAAAACCTTCCACCAGAGCAGTATTATGATCAGGGACCACCCCCTCCCCGTCAGGGAGGGAACAAACCCCCACCAAACAACCAGTGGAAGGGGACACCACCTCAACGCCCAATCAATAACAGGCCTCCGGTAGGAATTCAAATCAAATTTTATAATGATTGTAAGATCTTAATGATTAATTGGATCAATGAAGGAGGGTGTATCTTTGCAGTTATGTTTAATATGTATTTTTTTATTGTAGCCGGATCAATATATTCCTGGCCCCTCTCCACAGGCTGGAAGGGGTAAACAGTCCACCCCTCCTGGAGGACCAAAGCGCCCACCTCATCGGCTCGCTGATCCCATTGCAAGAACAGCCAATATGTGAGTTCATTGCAATTATTAATCAGTCGCATTTCATTCAAAAGAATAGAGGAAGAGTGATTGGCAAGGAAATGCCTTGCATTGATTAGCTGCTGTTTTGTTCTGTAAACGAGGGATTGCTTTTCAAGATTTTCATTATGAATGTTATTTTCACAACAGTCCCCCAGAATACATTCAGAATGGAATTGGAGGTTACCCTGACGATGGATATATGTCACCAAGGGGACGACCTTCTCCTCTCCACAATGGACCAATCAGACAAGGTATGATTTTCATTCCTGTATGAAAATTACATTGCAATCTATATAAATCTTAAGAAATAATGTTCAATGTCATAAGTTCACTTAAAATGAAAATTCCATTAACACCAATCTGTTGGTTTCAAACATTCAAAAGCTTTCATATACATGTACATGTAGTTTCCACATTTTTAAAAAGTTGACCAGTACAATAAACTAACAATGACTACCTTAGGTGCTGTAAGCAGTTTACTTCAAGATTTACGCTCCGGGAGATTCTCACAATTCTCCGCTGGTCATCGTAATCTGCATCAAATGCATAAAATTGGTTACAGTATGCCTAACTTGTCCTCTCGTGAAACTCACACTGCAGATGTAGGCTTCAGTTCTGCATCTAAAACTCCCTATGTTCGTAAAATCCACACAGCCATTGACAGTAAGTCATAGAGGATGCGTTCTGTGATAGAGGGGATAAAGAGTGCTGTGGTTCTCTCTTCTCAGCTGACCTGAAGCTCTTCATTATGTTTTTGCATTTTTTGATAGGGCTTTTTGTTTGGTTGATTGGTGCAGTGTTGCAAGGACATTATAGCCCTGATTTGATTTAAAAGTAGAGATTCTATTTTAGGAACTTGTTTAAGATATTTCTATTCTATTTTTACTTGATGTTTAATCCTGCTCTGTTGACATGCAGCCACCAATAAGCAACAGAGAATGGAGTGAGAAGGGAGGTAATCAGTCGCTTTATAACACATTGAGCCCAGGTTTATCAAGTCTTAGATTGCCTACATGACTCTAGTTTATGTGTGTTCTATATCGTAGCACCATGTTGTAAATATGTTAGCACCTTGCATATTATATTGTTATAAATGCTATTGATTTTTACACTCCTCAATAAATTGTTATATTATTGCGCAATGATATGACATCACCACTAGCTAAGCCATTTTAATTCTCACTGCTTATTTTATAAGGCTTACAAAAATAAAAATGTCACGCATATATTAATTGGATAATAACAATTGAAATCGGATTGATACAATATAATACTTATAATACTGCAACATAATGCTCAAACTCCCACATTGGTACAGGAGCGAGTAGCTGCGGCCATGCTTCTGGTTGCTATGGTCACTGATCAGGGGTCATGTTTTATCGTTACAGTCTTCCTTGACGAGGAGGATGACAGATTTAGTAGAATTGGTGGGATAACTCATAGACTTATAGCACTTGACACCTCTTTATTAAGTGTGAAGTGAATCTCTTCCAATTTTTGTTTTCTAGAACTCTTATGAATATGTTTTAATTATTCAGTCAGATCGGGAATTCTTTCTTATACTTGTTGTGTTCAAAATAAAGTTGAAATTAAATGCTCTATATGGTTTATCTAAGACACTGAATTCTATCCTGTATTTACTGATTTGGTTTAACTATATCAGATTACACAGCAGAACAAGATGCAGGGTTTTACCAAACAAATGCCTTAAATGTAGATATTTTACTTATTCAAAGAGAGTAATTTGAAAAGGTATAGAGAAATAAAAGTTATGTCTCTGTACATCACCAGTCACAGTTTTCACATACCTAGCTATAGTGTTAACACACCATCAGATTCTCTCTTGTATTATGTCTAGAAACACTGACTTTTTGTGTCTATGCTCTTCAAAACCATCACACTCTTTTTAAAAAATTATTTTATTTGATTCTTTTGGTAGGTTATACATTTGTAGTTAGTAAAATTATCTGATAAACGTGTAGATATTTTGTACCTGTGCTGCTTAACATGGTTTGTTTTAAAGTTTGGCTACCCATAGTTTAGAATTCCAATGTTTTGTCTTTAATTCATCCATGTTACAAACTGATGAAGTATAACCTATAAATAACATTGATGTAGGCTAATGGATTGTGTTATTGTCCCCAGTGATTGTTTATTCCCTGTAATTGTAACGCTAGACTCCTGTATGTAACTGCTTGGTTTTATTTTCCAGAGTCACCAGCTCGCTACAATGATAGTCGCCGGTCTTCCCAAGTCTCCACTTCAGGTCACCTTCCCATCATTCATTACCTACTTCCTGTTAATTTAGAATGTGTGATTAAATGTGTAACACTAGACTCTGCTAATGATATTAATATTAAAAGGATTTCATCAATTCTCTGTTTGTAAAATTCTGATACATTTTTTGGTTGGTTTTCACAGATTCCATAAGGAGTATGAATGCGAAGTTAAAACAAGAAATTTATGATCTAGAGGGTGAAATAGAACATCATCATAATGTGAACCAGCGGGCAAAAAGTATATACGGCTCTCAGGCCTCGATGCGATCCGGGCCTCGATGACGAACTCCAATTATTCTGTGCTTTAATTCCTTAACGATACAGGCCAAATACTTACAGTATGGCAGATAAAGTGCATTCAGTTTATTGTATACCAAAGATTTTCCTGGATCATATAAGGATCTGGATTCCTGTGGTAACTAGATGTTTCCTTGGCAACCGGAGACACCGGGTCAGTCGGGAGACAATGTCGGGGATGTTCATCAGTAGAGTAGAACAGAGACTTCAAAATAAGGTTTATCCCAGATCCATTCCCGCATGGAGACTGTTCCAGTGTTGAGGATGTCTGGATACCACTTGTCAAAATGATTCCGCCCATGGATGTCTGGATACCACTCGTCAAAATGATTCCGTCCATATTTATTTTCATTTTACATACTTCAGACTGGGAGAGTGTCAAGGGACATAACTTTGACAGAATTGACGTGAACTTATCAAGGGCTTTCTTCATATTCCGTCCATTTTATAAGATTACATGTTGAAGTTATACAGGTACATGTAAATACTTGCATACTTTAAGTTGTAATTTTGTTGAGTTTTATAAGTTTATTCTTGTTATTTGTGTTTTTATACCATTTTTAAAGATTTGTTTAAATTTTTGCAACTGGAGATGATATGATTGCATTATTGCTGCTCAGTAAAGAGTCTTTTTCATACATGTACACTTCACACTGTAAATGTTCATTTTGTTTATATGAATGGGTGCTGAGTAGGCAGTAGTTGTGTCAGCTAAATCACAAGGTATACAACATGGAGAATTATTCCAAGATAAACTTCATGAATCATATACTGTTGAAAGTCAAATTTTGTTTCTGTTTGTTCTTGACTTTTAAAAACCAAGTAATAATCAAAAGTTCTCACTACAAATACATGTATTTCATTGTTAAGTCTTATGATCAGTACATGTATTATAAGTGTACAACTAATGTTCAGTAGTACATGTACTTAAATACCCACATTTCCTGGACAGCATGATAAATACATGTAATAATGTAAGGCTCACAAAAGCCAGATTGTAGTTTGAATGGTCTGAGAGGTTGATCACATGTTGTCTTACTTCCATTGTTTGCTTTGGCGAGTTATTTATTTATGTGTGTAAGATTGTTCATCAGGTGCTGGTCAGGACTCTGACTTGGTGGTATATTAACAATAGAAATCTTGATTTATCACAAGACTTCACAGACTCAGCTACAGTATGTGCTGTTATTTATATCAGATTCTTCAAAATTAGAATACATCACAAGGAACAATAAAAGAATGAAAACGACCTTTGTGTACTGTTATTGATTAGAGACTTGAAGATTGAGCAGGTATATTTTACATGTATTGGGCAAAGGTGTATATCCAGACACTTGATGTCCTCTCCTGGAATGGTATTTGCATGTAGGTACATGTACCAGTATGTAAACTATCTGTAGTTTAGGAACACCATTCAGGTGACAAGACAGTCTTTACACAACGAAACTCACAGGTTTTATTACACATTCCATCTCGGTTGTCCTTTATTAGCTTGACCATCCTTTATCATTCCCAGACTTCATAGTGAATGATGACAAAAAAATGCAGTTTAAAGACAGAAATCAAGACATATACAAAAAAGGTAAATAAATGTGGAATACATTTATTTTAAGACTAAAGCAATATTGCACAATTCAGTATCACAGACAAAACTTGTTCAGGTACATATTATGCAGTCATCCTTACTTTTATATACATTTTAGCTACAAGTGAAAATGCTGAACAGACTAATATCATTATAATTCTACATATCTAGTGTTGTACTGTTTCCAACAATATCCTATTCCTGCACAACTCATCAATATCATAAGTCTATGTTTAATGTAATTGGTAAATGTACACTATATGTGTATAGTGTTTGGTTTTTTTTACCAGTGAGAGGAAATACAATATGTGTAGCTTTAGCATGTGTTGGCAAGAGGAATTGATTGTGTAATAATGCATTGGATGACAATTTTATCTTTAAAATGTGTAAAATATACCGTAACTTGTCCAGAATTCAAAATAAAAGTAAGTGCATTGCCAGACCTTTGGTAATCATGCAAATTAAACCAAAAAAAATGGACACAGTAAAACTGTTTAAAAGCTATTCTTGAAGTTTGGATAAGTCTGTTGTCATTTAAAAAAAAATAATATTGTAGACTTGGAAATAGGAGCACACCTTATAATGTTGACACATTAATAACACCAGAAATACTGACAGAACATTCAGGGAAAGCAAATGAAATGTGAGAGACTTGAAGTCAATACATGTACTACATAAATAGTTATAAAGTTCTTATCCTGAAGTCACATTGTTATACAGTAATTCCTATTATGACAGCAATCCTCAACACGACTGATTCAAAATTATTGGGAGATAACCCTTACTATGGAATGTTTAGACTGAACAGACATTGTATGGAATATTCTGCTGATAGAGTAGGAACCAGTAGTAGGTTGTTAGTCTCAGAGTATCAGTATGGAATAGTCTGCTGATATAACTTGATCCAGTCATAGAATATGGCCTTTGTATGGAATATTCTGCTGATAGAACTGGATCCAGTCGTAGGATATGGCCTTAATACGGAATATTCTGCTGATAGAACTGGATCCAGTCGTAGAATATGACCTTAATATGGAATATTCTGCTGATAGAACTGGATCCAGTCGTAGGACTTGGCCCTCCAGCTGAGGAAGCACTCCTTTATGATTCGTTTCATGTACTCCGCAGCATCGTGCTCCGTGGCCATTGGCTGGAACCTGTCCTTGAGCTGTTTGATGGTCTGACCCCTGAAGCAGGGCAGCCCTGTGTCTAACATAAGGGACACCAGGGTGATGATAGTCTCATGGTAAGGTCTGGAATCAACACAGAAGATGACAAGTTTTTAATATAAACACAAAGTAACACATGTATGTGTTGCGGATACATGTATGACTCATTTTATAAGGTTTGGCAAAAAATTAGATATACATTATATATCAATCAAATACCATAATGGCAATTAACTTTAATCCCTCGAATCACATTCTACTTAAACAGGAAGGAATTGTTTTGAGCAATCTACATGTAATTACTAAGCTTTAATGATACTATGTACAAATGTCACATAACTAGTATATTTCTAATTTGAACACATGTACATGTCTCTTGGGACCAATGTTTACCTGACAGCCAGGTATCCCTGGACACACAGCTCCATGAACCACTGGAATGGCGCCGCCTCCATGGTACCTCCCATTATGTTGACCATTTCATCAGTTAGCTTGAAATGGGGCTCCCAGCCAATGTTTCCTCCTGGGGAACTCTCAAACATGAAACCAAAATCTGAAATACAGCAAGTCACAATCAATAAATGAATGTCAATTTTTTAATCACAGGTACACAACAATTCTATAGACTAACTATTAGACAATTTTGTGAAGTATACAGCTTCCATAATTTCTTATAGTTTTCAGTATCCTTCAGTACATTTTTTTTTCAGAATATTTTTTTTGCGCCCAACACCTATAAATGGAAACCGAATTTAAAAATGATTTCTCATTCCCATAATTGCGATTCATTTTTCTGGATATAGATGGCGGCCCTGTACCTATATGTATCAGATTATTGTGATTGATTTGTCTGGATATAGATGGCAACCCTGTACCTATATGTATCAGATTATTGTGATTGATTTTTCTGGATATAGATGGCGCCCTGTACCTATATGTATCAGATGGCCTGTGTTGTTAATCATCAGGTTTCCATTGTGTCTGTCCTTGATCTGTAGAAGGAAGGTGACCACACTGTATGCTGCCATACTGACCACAAAGTTACGACGGGCCTGTAAATAAAATCAAAATACTCTTACATAGGTCTCAACAATATGCATGGGCCTGCAAACACAATCAAAATATTACTATATAAAGACACTACACATCACCGTCATTATCTCAAATTTCTCCTCATACCGTACTTTAAGCAGGACAACTTACTGTCTGGAATTCTGGTGTGTCATCATCACCAAATGTTTTGTGGAAGTAATCATACAAAGTGATGTCTGTTTTCTTGCCGATTTCATCTCTAGATTTACTGTTTGGAACACACTCAATCACCCCACACTACAAAAAAAGAGGAAACATGACATAGCTTGTATTACTAGATCACCAATATTTCTTTGATCAGGCATACTCCACTGACTATCATGTAGTAACACAGATAACCGGTGTCACTATGATCAGACTGACTCACCCCTGGAGCTGTAGCCACCACTCTGTATGGCATCAGATACAACTCTAACCCAGTCTGCTCAAATATGTTCTTGAAGAGAGAGATCACCTGCAGAGCCAGCATGTCCTAAACACAAGGAGGATAATGAGTTTGGCTGCACTGGTGAATGCTTCACCAGAATAAACTTTGTCATGTAAAGTCAAGAAAAATGGCGCTCAGGTTAACATTAATTTGGAAATCTGTTTATCACAATTAACTACATAATTATGTACATGTACCAGTTTCTTGATTTATAATATTTCATTACTTTATGGTGACACTAAATAACATATATACTGTCTGCATCTACATGCAAAAAACAGTTTCAGTCAAGGCTTAATCTTCCTAAAATAGTAGATATTCATTGCATCCACAAAAAACTGTTAGTTTAATCTACTAAGTATTACGGTACATCTTCAAAAAATCTATCAGCTAAAAATGATAACAAAAAAGACTGTCATTTAACAAAATCAATATGTAAGCAATTATGTTAGTTCATGTTCCAAACTACTTTAAGTATGAAGTGATTTATGTACAATGTATACCTGTCTGACATCGTCCCCCACTTTGAAGATGGCTGCCTGCCACACTTCAGCCGAGTTCTTCATGCCATGATTTTCTTCCTCACTCATTCCTAGCATCTCAAGGTCGTGAACTCCACAGCGCTGGACTCGGAAACGTGCCAAAAATGGAGCCTTCGCAGCACTGAAACAATGAAATGTAACTTACTAAATTGTGATTTTCATATATGTGTACATGTATTTCTCAGTTTTCCTGAGGTAACATTATAAAAAAAAGTTGTATAGAACATGTAGATCCCTTTCATTCATTCTTTTCCATGGTGGCTTAAATACCACTTCAAAACCCAAGACTGAATTAACTTCATGTACCTCTGTAATGGTATGCCAGAATTCTTGTCAATGGCTGTGACTATAGCTTCAGGATTAGATGGTAGGTAGCAGCCTACACAATGAAATTTATCAAAGTCAGTATTAGTTACAAATCGAGCAACCATTTACTTGTAACAAAATAATTCTGAATCAAAGATTGTGTACTTGAAACAGTTTGTACCTTTCTGCAATTCAATTTTCCTTAGTTCTTCAAGACATGCTTTTTTTCTTTCATCTCCTTTGGGATAGGGTCTGAATTTCATTAAAAAAAATCAGTCTTAATTAAACCTCATAAAGTCTTTAAGGATATATCGGTACTTTATTATCAACAAAATCATGTCCTTTTTCATTTGAACAAAAAATATAAAGGAACATGTACCTTAGTACAATGAACTAAAAAAATGTAAATGTAAATCAAGAGATACTGACCCAGTAATGGATAAATAAAAAACCGTTTCTAAAATACATGTATAAGGAAATTTCTTTACTTGATTGTGCCTGATATGGCAGTGATCTTTCCGAAAAAGTCAAATTCCCTTTCATAGAATCTCCTGGCTGGCCCAGAGAATGATTCCTTGATCCTTGTCATCAGCAGCTCCATCTCCTCTCCAATGTCCTCTGTAAAAATTTTATGAAACAAGGTCTCTCGAGGCTGGAGAGCAGCAATTAATCAAATTAATCAAGTACTATGGGATTAGATAAAACTGCTTACCGTCTTTGACCGTGCCTTCTTCGTCCCTGTAGACATTGGTCTGCATGTTCCACAGTAACTGATGGGCCAGGAGAGAGGAAGTCTTGGCCGCCCACATCACAAAATCTGCTACATAACCCATCTACAACCAGACATGCCGTCATGGCGTGAGATACATTACTTTAGCAGCTATATATATATATTACATTATAGATATTATTCAGATACTGACATGTACAAATTTTACAGTAGTAGCCAGTACCTCTAGCATACATGTATATAAACAAGTTTATAATGTTTGAAGATTTACACAAGTCATCCTAAAAATCATGACAAGTGTTTGGACAATTTGAACTTGCCTACTTTACAAAAGAAGTACCAAGTACCTCTAATTTTGTTAAAAAAGTTTAATAATGCTTGGATTGGAGATAAAAGTCAATCTACTAACCGAGTCATATCTGAGCGCCTGGACAATCTGAGGGATGTAGAACAGGAGTGCCTCCTGTAATAAAGAACAAACATGACTGATACGGGTCTCATTTGAGCCTATAAAGGTTTGTGGCCTCACTGTCCTGTATTTGTTTAATTTTCCTGAATCTGTTATACAAGTCAGCATTTTTAATGAGTATCAATAACTACAGTATTAAAAGCATGAACATACTTATATCACAAGCTATATTAATTGCTTTACCGGTGGATGTGACATCAGGACTCGGACAGCAAATTGGGCAGTGAGTGGATGTGGAGGGTACTGCCTAGAAAAGTAGGACAGGGCCACACTGGGGGCCACCTGGCACCACGTTAGAACATGACTCAGCTGTAGAGAGAAAAATGTCATTCTATATCTATGACTATTTTGCAAGATGTGTCAGTGCAACATTATGGCATGTTTAAAGTAAATCCACCCTCCTGTGACGTCATACATTTTACATAAACCATGAATTCATTAAAATTCTTGCAAGTAGATTTGTAATTTCTAAGTTATTATAGATGCACATCAAAAACTCAAATCATTGTTTACTTGGATATATTTAAAAAGCGTTTCTTCATCCTTATATTCGACATAATTCAATAATGACAAAGGGAAATAACTCTTTTTTATTTTTCTCTAAGTGATATACCTAAATGCTATAATTTTTCTAATGTAAACAATTTTTTCTTTTTTTTAAAATTAATTTTAGTTTTCTGGCATAGTAAGCAATACAATTTAAATAGATAAACAAGTATCCATCCACTTTTATTCAATTTTTAAACAAGAAAAAGTGTGATTTTCAGATGATAATTTCAGCCTTTGGTTTTTATTACCTTACATCTTAAATAGTATGGATACATATATATTTTATTTATTTTTTGATGAAATTCAAGTCCAATAAGTTAAAAAAAGTTAAGTTTTTTAACTTTGAACCCATAATTTTATAGGTACGGAGTTACCTTAACAGTATCAATTGTTTATTTTTACTTTTAACCCCTTTTTATCTAATACAGATATGCTACATCCCCCACCTCGGGTGAGTCTGCCTCCACACTCTGTGCGGTCACCAGGAAGTTGATGGCCTCTGGGATATGTCGGACAGCTCCAGGATTTAACCTCACCAGCCTCATCACCTCCTTCCTCAAAGTCTCAGAAGTCTTCAACCTGCCACAAAACAAGCAATGTTACAGTATATTTTCTATAAATGGTGAACAACAGCTGCCTCTCTTGATACATTTTCCAACAAAATTTCAAACTGGCACTTCCATCATTCTTAAACATTACCTCCCTTTACTTCACTTTACACAATTAAGATGTTGGCAAAGTAAAAATCCCTTGCATTCTGTTTAGAATATCAATTTCCTTGATTGTCAGATGTACATGTAGCTAAAAATTTTTGCACTTTCTTCTGTTTGGGGGTAGAAAAGATACCGTAAAATGGCTATGAACCCTACACATTAAAATCAAGACAAGCTTAACTTCACCATGTATTGTTATTTGATCATCATACTAAATTCTTAAACTTTGATACAGCCACCTTTGTAAACTTACAGCAATATTTTACCACCCCCCATATTTTATATTACCTAGCAGGTAGATACACAGCCAGTACAGGTGATATGTCCCATGCGATGCGGGCGTGCTCCCTCCACTGTCTCTCAGAGATCGGGGTCGCCCTCCAGATGGTAATCTTGTCCTCATCTTTTATCTTGCTTTCAGCCAGCTCTAGAGGGTTGTGCCATGTACTGAAGGCATCAATCAGATTGGCCTGGAATAGAAGGAGGTCAATATGTGCCATAGTAGTTGATATCAAGTACACCTGACTTCTTATAAATCTTACTATGAACGAACTACAAATGTACATATATAGGTACTGTATCATTCCTTTCCTTCTATTGCAAAATATTCTGATTGTTTTATAAATAGGATATATTATATTTGAAGATACATGAATAATTCAAGAATGATTCAAAATTTAACCTCCCTAATTTTATGATAAATGATTTTTGAACAGGAAGCAGCTAAGCAGAGACATCAATATTTGTGGGTCAACAAGTAAATGGAACAGTGGAATCATTAGAATTCATGGTAGCTCAATTTTTGTGGTATTCATGGGTAGCCCTCCCCCACAAATTTACTTCTCGATGAAAACAAACTTAGAGTTATCTTTTTTATTGAAATGGAAAACCAATGCATCCATAAAATTACATCCCCACAAATAAGCAAAAAAGCCCACTATCTGTGAAAATTGGCCCACAAATTCCACAGGAAGAGGTACACAATGAGGCTACAAAATTCTAAGCACGAAATAAACCTTTTCTTATTACACATTTAGAACACACGAAAATAAAGAAACTTTTCATAAATTATCTTAACGAGGCCGAGTACAGAACGAGTACGCACGCTTTCGCGCAGCGTTTCATTTGTATTGTGACGTCATCTTTTTGCTTGGTTGACGCAATGGCGTGATAGTTTCAACTGCAGATATTCAGCGAAAATTGTTGAAAATATATCATTGTTGCGTAAAAATAATGTTATATTGTGGAATAAACATAAATGTCTCGAAGTATAAGCTATATTTGGGCTCGGGTCGAAAACGTGAAGAGGGTTCAGCAAGCCTAGCCCTCTGTCACGTTTTCTTAACCCGCCTAAATATAGCTTAATTCATATATTTCAAGACAGTAACCATGTATTTTATATTTATGACCCTTAATATGTGATGTTATATATTTTTTTATTTTTAAATATGTCTGTATGTTTTAATAATACTAAGTAGATCACCTTTTCCGCCTTTGTCAAATAAAAAATAGCCATTATGTGACGAATCTGGGAAATTGGGCATACAAAAATCAACTTTGATAAGACCCCTGGAACAAACCAGGAGGTAAAAGTGTTTTTTTATTTGACAATTTGATGCCTTTTAGCAATAACTTTAATATGTAGAACAGAAAAAGAAATCCCTAGGGCAGAAGTTTTGAAAAAATGTAAAAAATATGCAAAATTGATACATTTCAAGCAAAATCCCATAGGGTCCTATGTTAAAGATGAACAAACTTTGAGATGACCTCCTAAACAAACGGTGTGGTAAATGTCTTATTTTTTAATCTTAAAATAATAATTATATCAGTAGAAATTCATGTAAAAAGTTTCATCCAAAAATCTAGGGCAGAACAAATTAGACCCGGCCTCGTTAAGTTTAGATTTTAATTACTGGTAATAACAAGAGGCCAATTGGCCTTAACAGTCACCTGAGTAGCATATAACCCATACACAAACCTGTCGAGAGTCTCACATAAGCATTTAATAAATCAGGTTTCATTCTGGAGTAGAAAAATTATAAATCTGTAATGACGACCACCTCCCTGTCTGAAATCTTTCAAAAAGAACTGTGAAACCTATAATTTTGGCAAAAATCTTAAAGATCTGGTCTACAAAATCATGAATTCAGTTTTCCTTTCAGGTGTGTGGGAGTGAAGAAGATAATTTTTGGGAGTTGATTTTAATCAACTCTCCTATGCAGTTACTCAGACAAACCGAAAGTGAAACAGTGTTTGGACCTCAGCACAAATCATCGCTGCTGACAAGACTTAGTTCTTGAAAATGATTGATGATTTCGATGTAATGTATGCTAAAGCACTGTTTTTCAAGGAAACTTATTTATAAATACCTTGAAAATAGTCAGATTTTAAATGGTACAAACAATTTAAATATTTTTTGTAGTCGTATGTATTCCTACGCCAGAGTTCAATATAGTCTTGTTCAACTCGACGCTCGGCTGTCTCCGTAAATCTCCGACAAGCAGAGAGTCTCTCTGTCGGAGATTTACGGTGTCAGCCGAGCGTTTGGTTGAACGAAACTAAAGTTTGGATCCATACAATTTTCGAGAAATATTTCTATTACTGATACATAGTTTGATTGAATTAATTTTATCTTTAAATATTATATTTAACATGATTCATATGGGGGTTTCTCAACATTCTTGTCGAAAAAGTCCAAAAATTCATATTAAAAAAATGAGAGTAATTCAAATACAAATTAGAAACTACATGCACTTGTCATGCAAAATAACATATCATTGATTATGAAATAAATAAACATCGACAAAATCAACTCCCGTCAGTTCTTCAGTACTTTGATTTAACATTATATGCATTAACACCAATACATCCATTTTGGCCCCAACATAGAGTCAAAACACATACTCCAGGGGAAATGAAAATTAAAATTTCAGTAGCTCTAGGACTTACTGGTAAACATAATTATAAGTCAGTTTTTTATACAGATGTGTGAGAATAGAGAAGAAGATTTAAAAACATTATATGCATTTACACTATGTTGCCATTTTGCCCCCCTCCCTCATGTCCTAAACCCCTGACCCAGGGATCATGAATTTCACAATTTAGGCAGAGGAGTTAGTGGACATCATAACCATGTATTCAGTTTTTTGCCCACAAGAGTGGGAGTAGACAGGAAGATTTTTTAAGATTTAAAACATTTTTATTATATGGCCATAGTGGCCCCACCCTAGAGCCAGAACCCCTGACCCAGGGGTCATGAATTTCACAATTTTGGTAGAGGGCCTCATGGGCATCATAACCAGGCATTTAGTTTTTAACAAATATATATGCATTGGGTGTAAAGAAGAAGATTTTCTAAGATTTAATACATTTTAACTATATGGCCACACTGGCCCCACCCTAGAGCCAGAACCACTGCAACAAAATGACAAAAACTCATGCTTAGGTTAAAAGACTACGCAGTCCCATCCGCTGAAGTGATAAATCTTGCGCTTGGAGTTAAAGAAGTTGTGGACTGGGGCAGCACCACAAGTGTGGGCCTACAGGTAAGTACAGGTAATACTGACCAGTAACAGCAGGATCAGGTTCCTCTTCCTGGCGTACTCCTTGATGAAGTTGCCCATTTGTCCCTGCAGGGTCTTCTTTGCACCTGGGGAAGGGAAACAGGTTCATGTATAAAGACATAAAGGAAATAACAATTCTCAACCCTTTATACATATATGCAGGCATCAAAGCTATATATATATATCTTATAAGGTAGTTTTCTGAGATGTTTTATCATATACATGTATATGATTTTTTGCACACCTGGAATAAATATAACACATATCAAGAATTGATGCATTCAAAAAGACATGATGTAAAAATTTTTGAAAAAATGTAAAGCAATGCAAGCTTAAAGCAGTCTATAAGCTGTAATTCATGTACATAGGGATGTAACAAGTGCTCTAACATATTAGCGAAAGATTTGCAGCTATAACTATTATCAAACATGGATGAATAATTCAACTGTCTTAATTATCTAACATTTATTATGAATTGTACCAAATATCAAATTGCTGAGTATCATCTTTTGTCAGTTACAGGTACAGGTAATTCATATCTCTAAGTGTCCAACAAGGCTTGCTACTTTAATATCCTTAATACATGACTATAAAAGACTAAATTTCATTTTATTACCTGTCTTCAGGTAATTGTCAAAAATCTTACCTGTACCAAATTCCAAATGTAATTGTGGCAAAGAAAATGTGAATGAAATTTAAAAAAAAAATGATGGGACAACACCCCTTTATAAACTCCATGGGGTTCAGTGCCCATTTCTTTACTTTTAAAACATATAGTTGTAGTAGTAATAGTATACAGTAATAGTATTTCCAAGAAGTATACAGGAAGTTCTGGACATGAACACAATATCTTATATTAACTTTACCAAATCCAAGGAGGTATTGTTACACTTACATTTACACATGGGCATATTTCTTACAGGAGTAATACATTGCAATAACAAAATAATAATCATGAGGATACAACTTGTCACTGCCATGCATCTAATAACATGCACTACACTACATGGCAGGGAAGGGATTCCTGTGAGCATGTGTCTATATCAAGGACCTGTTACTTACAGTAAATATTATAGTTTCTTGATTGTACATTTCAGAAACTTAGACATGGTTGGAGCTCAAAATTTTAAATTTTATTTTTCTATTTTTTTATTTATAGAATACTGGTAGTTAATATTGGTATTTTAAATGCCTCGTCAAAATCTTGAAGTCAAATATTGAGTTACAAGTAAGATACAGAGTTTGAAATTCTTTGTTTTCTAAACAAAGCTCGAGTCTTGTTACTGTGTACATAATTAAGTGTTTTATTGGTATAAGTTCAATCAAATGGTGTTCCTTCTGTTGATGTTCATGAACACACTTGTTTGCCACGAGTCATTTTGTCAAAGAAATGGTTATTCCTTACTTTACGTTATTTGTGAACATATTGTTTACATAACAATTAATGATTGTTTACATAACAATTAATGATTGTTTACATAACAGTTAATGAATTCTTACCATGTATCTCTCTTTTAACTTGACTTTCAACATTCAAATTTTGGTCAATCATTCGAATTGCACAAGTAAACTATTTAATACATAAAAAAAACTTTGATCTCAAATTGTGTCTAAGTCCCTTTGATTGCACGAATCAATATAAATCTAAATTTGTTGTTTTATTGTTAATCTCCGTACATAACGTTATTCTATTGTGAGCATGAGTATGAATCAGTGACAGAATGCCAACAAAATGTGGATACATGTACATCTTTGGTAATGTGAAATAACACTGAATGAGAGAGAGAGAGAGAGAGAGAGAGAGAGAGAGAATAATAGAGGAGAGAGAGAGTTGATACTTTGATTCATAATACATGTATATACAGGTATAACAAAACAAAAAATATATGTGTGTGTGTGAAGTTGGATATATGCATATGAGCCATACATCTGGCTTGATTAATCCAGGAAAGAGGAACAAAATTTCAAAGCACTGGGTTTACATCTGAGAGCAGAGAATAAGCTGCAAGAAGTTCAGTAAAACGAACCAAAAAATAAAAATAAAAATAAAACCGTAGTCACACATCTAAGTGTACAACAAAAAACATAGCTACCTGATCCTTAGTGAACTTAGATCAATCTTATCAAGTTTAAGTTGATAAAAACAACAATTGAAAATGATCACTATTTCTATAAAATAAAAATAAAAGACCACTAGGCAGAGATAATGGAAAGTGGTTCTATACACTGGATAAAACCACAGAGTGAGAGAGAAAGTTAGCATGGTGCACCAACATACGGCGAGCTAATGCATCTCCAAACACACTGACTAGACCTACAAATCAAAACGGTTGTTATTGTACTGGCAATGCAACCATTAGTTATATTTGTTGGACTAATAGTCATACAATAATTGCTGTATCTAGAAATGAAACGGAGGCGTGACGAGTGCCCGCAAGGGCACGAGGTCACGACCCCGTTTCATTTAAAGATACAGCAATTATTGTATGACGATTGGTCCAGCAAATGATTTGTGGCACGCCTACTTTCACGAGCTGCATTTTTCGCGCAGCATTTCAGTTTGGACCGTTTTGACAGATGGACGTAGATTTCCTTGAGGATGAATTCAAAATTGAAAAGATCGACGACTTGACATCATCTCAAGTTTGTGACGAAATGGAAGCTTTCGACGGATTACTGAACATGAGCGTTACGTAGACGCTTGCAGAGTACGAAACAGGATTGGATCATCTCCGAGTGTTCCGTTTTTCCGGAAACATCTGCAACTGTCCATAGTGAAGAGGAGCCCATGAGCAAGAGGCCTAAATTCCCGTTTGGATAATTTAAAAACTGCAACGTTACGTTTCAGTTTTAAAGTATAGTTAGTAGCCAGATAGGTCGTTAAACTAAACGAAACGTATCTTTTTTTTCATTTTCGTTGTTGAATTTAATGTTGTCTGTCTTAAAAATTACACAAGGACGTTCAGCAGCAGTTCGGGTGTTTATGGAGAAGAATTTGAGTTTAGAGTTGTTTTGAAATTGATTAAAGCATAAGTTTTGTGGAAGTTTGCTTCTTCTTTTTTTCAGTGTACAATAATTCAAAAATTATTGTACGGTACTATCACCATGCCTTCTTTCATACAGAACAATAACTTGTAAATTCTAAAGTTATTGTACGGTAATAAGCCACGCCTACTCGGGTGAAAGACAAGTATTGGAAATTATTGTACACCAGTCATCAAAGGAAAAATGCCGCATAAGTGCCACAAGGGTTATACTGGGTTCTACAAAATAACTTCTGTGTTATGATGAACTGCTTTTGAGCAATCTAAGCCTGCAAATCCAATGATGAAATATGACACAAGAAATAGCCAAAATGTTCAGCCCCAAATCTATGCAAAAGTTAGGAAGTTAGTATATGTGTATATACCGGTATGTATAAATTAACTGGAAAGACATAAAAAAAAAAATAAACCACAGCTAATTGTCATGCCATTCTCGGACAATTCTCTTCAGACATAAGACGAGGGACAATAAATTTAGAACAGACATTTTGACAATGACAATCAATTGACACAATTCTTCATTCAAGACCAAACTGTTTGTGGTACAGCTAACTTGAGACACTTCATACTTGTATTGCAATGTGAATTTCGTAACCACCTAACAGAATGTCTTTGAGCGTCTTTAAGGAGTGCTCAAGTTAGGCTGACCTCTGACAAAGATACTTGCCCTCCCCATGGGCGGGGTTATAACCCAGGTGAGACTTTTCAATAGGTCCATACAGACCCATAACAAAACTGTTCCTGTGCCTAGCAGGGTCTAGAAAAACTACAACAGACTCCAAACATCAGTATCATTCTATTGGTCAAACAGCAAACCTAATAAATCATTATACAAAAAAACTCTATATAAAACAACAAAGAAAAACCCTTAAAATCTTACCCCATGCTTTTCTCAATTGAAAATCACATAATTCTATCTAAAATTTACCAAATTCTAAAGAATGATACTATTGGAAAAATAAAAATCCGTAACAGGATAATAAGCAAAACATCAATGAAGAAACCAATAGCTGCAACTACAAATACAAGCAAATATATTTTCATATAAAGAAGTATCATATTTAAAATAGATCTTTTCTGTAAAATGCTTCTACATAAGAAATAGCTCTATATCAGTAGTAATTGTCCATCAGGAACTTACTCGCTGATCGCTTGGAGTTGGTGGACATTCCCGAGTTCATGGTCAGGTTGATCCACTTTCCCTGAAGCAGGTCTGAGGGAATTCCCCCTGACTGGGAAAGTCCAAGGGAGTCCTGTCTTTGAGTTTCCTCTGACACACCTAAATGTACCCAATTCAAAGATTTTAACAGTTCTGATAATTCAAATAGTATATGTTCTTACAGAAACCATGAGAGCATTTACATAAAGTTTTGGGAATATGGGGAAAAAAATACTAATACCCATTAGAAAATGAAATTTGATCAAAACTGAAGGTACATGTATACACATTTTACAATGTCAGCTACAGCTATATAGTTAAGAGATTGTAGGTAAACAGGGATAATTCTACAGCTCCCTACCCCCAAGCGGTATGATCCTGTCCAGGGTAATGTACTTCTTGTCTGTGAACAAAAGTCTCCAGAACTTGACCATGGTGTTGATATCCTCTCTTAGGTCCGACCCTCTCTGGGAGGGATACATCAGTGGGCCTCTGGAAAAAGTCAAAATAACATAAATAATATAAATACAACTGAACTTTGCAATCTCGAACACTGATATCTTGAATACAATGGATAGTGTCAAAGTGATTTGTAAGTCCCAACCACCTATCTTTTACATATTTTACCCTCGATATAAATTCTCGGATATCTCAAAGTTTTGAAACAGTCCCATCTAATTGGAGCAAAGAAGTTTGACTGTAATTAAAGTATCATATTGAAAGGCAGGTGGGAGTTACAGTGTAGACAGACAGTGGGACATAGAACATGTAAGGAACTAGTGTTTATGTTTATTCACTTACGCAAAGTAGTCCAGTGCAGCGGCGTATACCCGTTCTCTGAGCACGCTTTTACTGGTAGTGTTAGGGAGGTAGGAACCCTGTAGTAGCTGAAGGCCCATACTTAGCAGCCTGTACAGAAACAAACAATCAATTAACACTTAAAGGATCACCATGTCATATTAAATCTTAATCATACCTTATACATGTACCCTGTAGTAATTAGTTGTGATAAACACAAAACTTATTGCTGTAACTGCATGCAATATTCAGGTGAAATTGAGGTTTTGTAAATAAATTATTCACAGTTACTTCACTAACAAAGGGTGAATTTGGTGGGAGTCTTCTATATTTACAGTCATACATACTTGAGCCTGGGTCCTATGGCCTCTGGGTGCCGGGAGATGGGTGGGGGTCGTCTCCCCACACTGATGGACAGAGATTTACTGAGGAGACTGGCCAGGATGCTGACCTGGTCATCACTGCTGTATCGAGCAACCTCCACTCTCTCCGCTAAAAACTGAGGGGACACAAAATAGTCAAGCTTTGTTTACTCTTGACACTAAAACTACTGAGAAATTAAAAACCTTTAGCAAACAAGAACGATCTTTTCCCTTTGTTTATAAATATAAAACTATTTGAGAAACCAGAATTTTTTAAAACATTTCAAGAGATTTGTGAACAACACAAAAGCAGAACAAAAGAATATTCACATCTGATCTAATGATCTATGCAAAATTGTGACTTATGCATTTGAGGTTAAAAGGACTTATGGACACAATCCGTTCTTATACATTACATGTATCAGTATTGAGCCACCGAGCTGGAATTCAAATCTTATTATGTCGAATTACAAAATCGCCCTCTTTTTATGTGTACCTGGGTCCAGATGTGATGAGGCTTGGCGAAGGGCGGGTCTGGTCCAAGGACCTCATTCTCTGCTTTGGCCAGGGGGTCAGGTCTCTTCTTGTCCTCCTCAAAGATCCCTATCCTACTGTCCACAGAGAACTGCCAAGCAGCAGCCATCTCACACAGAAACTGGAAAAAATCAGCAGTAATTACACACATGTACATCCACTCATCACAGCTTACCGTACTTGATGATATATTTATGCAAACCCCCCCTCCCCCCCCCCCCCTCAAGTGCATTCAGTAGCTGTGTGTTTCATTGATATCTGATCCATAAATTCACTAACAAAGAAGTTTAATTGTGATGGATTTACATAAACATATTTATACAATGTATTCAGTATAAAGAATTTCATGTCAAGTTTACCTCAATACTTAAATTAGGTCGAGCTGCCAGAAGCCATTCCCAGCAGGCAACACCAGCCTCCATTGTTCTGACAGAGAAGTTCCGTACCGGTGTCCAACACAAGGCATGGAGCAACTGCTTGTTTATTTCTACAAAACAACATCATCTTGTACTTAATAAGTTTTGTCAGTATGAAGTTATCATAGACACATTCTTGGTTCACCAAAAATGTATAATTTAAATTCTACAATGAATTTCGGGTTTGCCTGTAAATATACATTAACATTATGTATGATGAATATGATTTTCTGATATTTGATGATAGTACCTGGGATACTGACGAGGAAAGCACACACACGGAACATGGCAGGGATTATCTTCTCTTCATCTGTAAAGGGGAGAAAAACATACAGATAGCTTTAATCCATACAAATTCTTCATGAACTAGTGACTTGTGACTTGTGAGGCATCCCCCTTCTTGTAAAGCTCTTCAACATCATGTAAGAAACCTTCATAAAATTCCTTGCAAAAATTTTCATAAAGACAATTCAAGTTTTAACTTTCTTCTTCTCTTTTATGCCACCATTTTACATGCAAGTTAAATTTGATATAACATGTAAAGAGTGGACACATGTGCATCCTACTTAAAGATGTGCCTAGGTTTTTACAAATTGACCAGGTGTTAACAAGTAAGAACAACAGTGTACCTGAACTCTTCAGCAAGGATTCCAGCTTATCATAGAGTAACTTAGACAGCTCCGATTCAGAACACAGGGACTTCATTCCAGACACCTACAAGTTAATAACACTTATAAGGAAGATCAAGTCCCGCATAGGCTAAACAAAGAGTGCTCAAAATATGTGTACATATCTCAACGAATCTGTATCAACAAAGGAATTACTTATTAATAATCTACGTAGATAGGAACTGCTGTATGATTTACCTCGCCCGTGTACCGACTTCTATGACTGAAGTTTGCCATGAAGCTAGAACTGTCAGTTGTAACACATTTTGGTCGCCTATCCAATGTAGCTGTCTGTAAGAAAAAAGACCAGAAAACTCAATTCCATGTCCTCATTTAAAAATTACTTTGATGTCAAAAAAATGATATACATGTACAAGTAAAGGCATAGTTGTGTATGCATTCATTTTTGTAATATACAAATATGCATGGTTTCCCATGCAATATGTTGAGTTTAACTTTGTCTTTTTGGATTTCCTGTTCGAAAGTTAACCCAGGACTCCATAAGGGGACCCTTTAGTCTGACACAGATATTGCCCAGTACTCACCCCTAGGGGTTTTGAGCTGGTGTTGTACCCAGCAAAGCTCAGCACGCTCTGAGTGGCCAAGGCCAGACCGCTGTGCTGGAACAGCCCCTGGGTCATGTTGTCCTTCTTGAGCAGGTATTCAATCAGGTGAGAGCGGGTGGTGGTTGGGGCCCACTTCATGGCCTCCTGTAGAATCTGCTGGCTTCTGGCTGCAAAGTCCTTCACTGTGTTCTAAAAACACAATTGTTAGAAGAAAAATGAAGGGTGCTTCTTGTTTTGAGACATCATGCATTCAGGTATGCAAAATAAATTTTCCCAAATTTTTGAGTCATTAGTCAAACACAGCTAGAAACTAGACTTCTGTGCACGTAGGGTCACAAAATACTGAGAAATGACTAACCTCCCTATCTGTTAAGTTGTCCTGGACTCTCAGGGTGAAAGAAGTATCAGGGACTTCAAACTCGGGGGCTTCTTGGTTAGGGTCCTGTAATACATGTACAGATACAACGAAATCATGATTATATATTACATATATTACAATGAATATACAGTGTAACACACTCTATTATTGTAAAATGCAATGCAAGCAAGAAGACTGTTTTGCAGACATGTCATTAATATTTACCATTTGCAGGGAGCTTGAGAGAAGCTGTATCAAATCTAGCATTGTTTTCAGCATTGGTCCACTCCATAAAATGTGAGGAAATCTACATAATATAATATGAATAGAATTTTATTTTATGTGGGTGCATGTGGAAACCTTTGTCACAATAATGTGAATTTCCTAAAATTATAATCCTTTTTCTACAAATATTGTGCCACTGACCTTTCAACCATGTTTGTCATGTATCTGTCGGCCACACGGCGAATTCGCTTGTGGATATGGTTGAAATACACCAACAGAAACTGGGCATGACTCTCTAATTCTGCATCACGAGCCTCTGACTTAGGCTGAAATGAATAATACAAAAAACTACATAAGGTACAGCTGTACATGGCGATTTTTATCAAACTCAAAAGTCCCGAACCCCCACCCCATACCAAATATACAGAACAAATCACATGTACATCCCAGAATACAACATCATCATGAACATGTAATTTTGTTTCCAAATTTCTATTTCCAAGTAGGTGAACATGGACAGGTGCATGCAATTAAAGATGAAAACAACTCAAAATTTGAATTAATTGTGAACTTCAATAAAAATCCTTACCTTTTCATCCATGACATCTAGATATTTCTCAAAGGCCTTGTCTGCTACAGCACTCACACACTGCCACATTCCTGGAAAAGAATCCAGAGACATTAAACACATAGAAAAATAAACTTTCTGCAAGAATGGCCTTCAAGATGTCCTGTTTCATTCTAATAATCTCATCTTATCAATACTTTAACAAAATACAAATTTAGGAAAAAATATAATTTAATGTCAAACGTCTGGATGTATCAGATTTGAATCAAGAATTGACCTGCTTTGTCCTTGAACAATGTTGGGTCCTCCAGGTAAGTGAACAGTCCGTGGACCGCTGACCTTTCAGTAGAATGTTGCAGTCTACAACAGGTATATAAATCTTGATAAACTTTGTATACTAGATAACATACTGTGATTGTTACATCTTAATTACAGTCAAACTTTGCTATCTTGAACTTGATGCAAAATTGAAAAAAAAACTATCCATGGATTCTTGAGATATAAATGTAATATATTATATTTGAGATATCAAAGTTCAATACAAAATCGTTCACTTCAATTCATATCTAAAACAAAATATTTCTATACACTGCACAACATGTAAGTATTAATGATTAATATTTAATATAAACTCAAAATGAATAATATTCAAGTGTTGGGATTAACATGATTCAAAGTGATTTCTAATCAACAAGCATAACTATGCAGCCACTGATGTCTACCTGAGAGTTTCCAGTTTGTACACAGACAGGAGGTAAGTACACTGGGCGAACGACAGACTCATCACCAGCTTCTGGATTTCCGAGTTCTCCAGCTGTGAGAAGATCATTGTCCGCAGCTCATTCAGCTCCGCCTGTAAAAAGCCAGAGAAAAACTCATTAGTAACTAAATATAATCTCTTCTAAGATTCTATTGATGATAAGCTATGTTAATTTATGTAAATTAAAAGAAAATTGAAAAAGTTTAATCTCAGTTGCATTTACTCTAACTTAGACTTAATCCAGAAAATTGGCATTGTTCAATGTCAACAAACTGCATTAAATTATTGATCATATAGTGTCAACAGAATGCAACTATTGGACTTGCTGGTCTTATGATGTTAACATAATCTATCACTTTGACCCCATATCACTATGGCCCCATATTCCCAACAAACTGGATGACCCACTCTTGTATCCCCATAATGTTGACAGACTACTTGACCTTGAGTTACTGTCTGTTGCTATGATGTATGACCTTGACCTACCTGCCCCACTGTGTCGTCACGTAGAGCCACACTGTACTGTAACTCAGATCTGAGGTGTTCTTTGGAGATCAGCAGGGGTGATTTGGTCGCAATCTCACATACTCCGTCATACCACTCTCTTGGCCAAATCACTGAAAAATACACAAGTAGCAATGAAAAAAAGGACATCATATAAACATGTTATAGTAAATAAATGCTTCAGCAAGTACATACAGTCATGTATATTCAACTACATACTTGTTTTACAAGACAAATAATGCTGCAGGTCAATGCTATTCTTATACACAGAATACAGACAGGTATGTAGACATAAACATTTTATAGGTACATGTACACACTGACCTGAGTCCTCCACTGTAAAGCCAAACACCACACAATACTGCCAGAAATCTCGAAACAATTTCAACAGTCGAGTCTTTGGGTCCTTGATAACAGGAAGTCGACGAATCAACTGTAAAAAAAAAAAGCGTCACTGTAAGTTACAAATCTTGAATACAAGGAATTCTACACAATGTATCTACAGGTTTTTTATGGGTGTATGTACGAAAAAGGAGATAAGAATCCTACCACTCTGATGACTGGGATCAACACTCCCAGATTCCCTGCTGTCCCTGAGGCCTGAAACATACAAAACAGATAAAAAAACCCCACAAAACATACAAAACAGAATGCCTTTCAACCTAATCATCCCAATGCAAAAAATTCTTTTCATGATAAAGCTCAGTCAAAATAATCTGTAGTTCTGTACCCTATTGCAAAAAAATAAAAAAGCCATTTAAGGTAGCTCCATACTCGTAAAATTCTCTGAGGAAAGTTGAAAAACCGAACTGATTTCGACTTAATAGACTTAAATGTCATCAATTGTTAGAAAAATATACATGTCATCACACTTTTTGAGATGTCAGAGAAACATGAACTAGAGCATATTTTAGCATTAGAAAAATGTATTTTTTTCTGTTCAAAGTAAAATCTTGAAGGCAGAAATTTGTTTTTCTTGTTTAATTTTAATGCCAACTTTATCAGAAAACTAAAATTACAAAAATATTTTAAAATTAATCGTTGGAATAAGAAAAACTATAGCATTTAGACATACAACTGAGAGAAAAACCAGAAAAAGAGTTATTTCCCCTTTGCATAGATAAAATATATAAAAATTTGGAAATTTAGTATAAAATTAAGTGCAAAAATATCTTTAACCTACCAATACTTCTAATTACATCCATGTGATTATATTCACATAAAATAAATAAAACTATCTTGCACAATTTTTAAAGAATTCAAAGTTTTACAAAAAAGTGTGACGTCACAGAACACTGGATCTACTTTAAGGGACTTTTATGAAAAATTTTGTACTTTCCAGTTCCAAGATAAAAATGCATGTTTCTCCCACATCAATTTTTTGCTACAACATGTAGTTGCTATGTAGCTTCTTTCTCTCTATTATTTTATTACCTTCATGGCCCCCGAGCTTTTGTCACTGGCCCGCTTGGCTGCCAGCCCCATGTTGACGAACAGTTCCAGGAGGCGGACTAGCAGCTCATGCTGATCCTCTGCTCCCTGCACATTGGAGGCAATGTTAGCCAGCGCGTTGATAACTGGCTGGGACACTTGTCTGTCAGAAACAAGTCAAGTAGTGTCAGTTTCTACATGGTATCATAAGATCAATTCAAACACTGTCAGTTCCTAATGGCGGCTCACTGCATTTTGAAATAGTTTCTCAAATCAGCAGATACTACTATAGTAGGCGAAAAAATGTGCAATTTTGGAGAAAAAAAATATATCTTCAAAAATCTAATTCAGTAAATGTGAACAAAAGCTCCTGGGGGATTTCAACTTTTGATCTGTGTTTTACAAGCCTAATACTTCAACCACTGAGCTATGGTGACATTCAACCAAAACGATTGATAGAAACAATTATTTTTATAAAACAAAACATTTAAATCGCCATCTTATGCATAGTGTCTTAAAAAGTATAAGTCTAGGTCTAGTGAGGTATGTTAAACAACATGGTATTCATTATATCAAATCTAACACATGTACATCGGTATAAAATCACACGATGCATGTTCTACTTGAGTAACATACATGTATACATGTAAATGGCACCAAGAACTATAACAAAGAATAACAGGCTAACAGAAAGTTCCGAAGCCATTATAAGGGTAGCTTGTCATTTTCTTGTTTGAGTACCTGTAGCCTCTGATTTTTTCGTCCTTTTCGGCTGAGCTGTACGGGGAGCTACTCTCAATGCTGACCTGGACAAACATCCTCATGATCTCGTTATAAACCGTCGTCTGTAAAGTCATAACGGTCAAAACAATCAAAAAACATTCAAAACAACCATAGGCAGGAAAATCACTGTAGGAGTTAAATACATGAAGATAACTGTATTCTTATATTTTTCTGTCTCTATAGCTGAAAACAAGGTCAAAATTTATCACAATATCTAAGATTGATCTAAACATGAAACAATTCCTATATGAAATTTGTTGGATGTATGCAAATGCAAAGAAAATGCAAGAAAATTGAGCCACCCTGAATTATAATGATTCGACAATACATGCACATTCTGCGATGATTATGTTTGTATATACTGTTAAGAGAACATTGATAATGTTAAATTGTAGGGCATTATCATAAATGAGGGAGCGGTCTGATTCTGATACTCACATTCAGTGATGATAATTTTTTTTGTGTGTGGAGTTCAATATTTTAGGGGGAGGGGTTCAATATTTTGCAGGGATATATTAAACACGGGTTCAATATTTCGTGGTATCAAAATATCTAACACCGGTTTGTAGTATATTGTAAACCTGTATTAACCTAAAGTGGTGAACACTTTACCATAATAACTTATACTCACACATCCTGCTATGATCATGGAGCCAAGCTGGTCCACTATAAGTAGGTCAAGCTGTGAGGGTGGGGAACAGAACCGCTGCTGGAAGATCTGCAGCACGGACTCGACCGTCTTAGGGGTCTCCTTCAGGGCCACAGCCATGTGCCCCAGGGTCAGGATTGTGTTGGTAGAGATCAGGTTGGACTCCCTAAACAACCCAAAGCATTACTCTCTCAGAAACTGCACATTGGTGAGAGTTCACATACACACTTTTACTGTTACTTCGTGAACAACTACTGAACAATTGCATTATCATTTGCTCTAAAAACAATAAAATCATTGACACAGCAAATCAAAATCACACCACAGCAAAAAAATATCAAAACTTATTTCAAATTCTCTACAGAAAGCAGTGAGCAAGAGAGATTATCAAAACAAAGCTTACACTAATTCATGCAGATATAAAAGCATCAAGAAAGTCAATTCTGAATATGCAGATAACTTTAGCATGCACAACTAACTATGAGTACTGTGTATGCAAAAAATATGTAGCTATATAGGCTTCTGATAAAGTATAGAGACATACATGTATTTGAGAAAAAATACAGATTAATATATATAAGTAAACTGTTTTTAATACCCAACTTCTATACACACCATATTTCTATGAGGATTATTACATAAAAGTTGTCATTTTATTCTGTTCTATGATAAAATTCACAAACTTCCAAAACAAGAGTGACGATCAACACACAGCTTCTCCTGAGGTCACAGAATAATCAGTTCTATTTTATTTTATTCTACCTTTTTTTTATATTAACTGTTCATGATATATGTAATGTTACGGAGGTATGGGCACCTCCTTTGGTGGCATACTTTTCTTTAAAATGAACAAATTTATTCAGCATAATTTTAAAGAAATTTTGATTCACAATTTGATGTATAACAACAAAGCACTATAGGATAAAGCACCAGCTTCTGATCTGCAAGTCATGAGAAAACTTTTACAATATTTCCCTTTATAGTATTTTCAAAACTGTATTTTAAGGTAAAATACTGAACAATTTGAAAATTTGAAGCTGTGATTTTTTTCTCTCTCAAAATAATCAGTACTTTTATAATATAGAGCATATAAGATAATTTATACATGTATTGTAAAAATTTTCTTCTAACTTACATGTACCTTCTAATGACAATATTTCTCCACTAGTGAAAGATTAATAATATTCTGATTTATCTATTTTTACCTTCCAAATGCTATCAGCAATGACTTGAATAATTGGTGTGAGATCATAATTATATCATTGGAATCATTTACCATATATAAAATAGTTGTATTCAATCATACATGTAGTTTGTTGATTACATGTAATGTTAAAACTATGTATATATTAATGCCAAAATCTGGTAAGTTGGAGACCATTATTCTGGTTTTCTGATAAATTGTATCCGTTATCCTAATTTCTGATAAGTTGTATAGCCTATCTGATGTTACTGTACCATAAACCACAAACCAATCCTCAAATAATCACAGGAGCCAGACACAGAGTAATGGTAAACCTGTTACAGTAACAGAAGAGAACCCAAGGCTGAACATTTTCACCATGCTGTAATTCTCAAGTGAGAGCTTCACATAGGCCTTCATTGAGGGCTCCAAAACATGTACATAATTACGAAGAGATTTAATTTAAAAAAAAAGACATTAGGAAGTTCATGTACTGATAGATTAAATTAACTTTTGTTGGAACATTCAATATGTACTTTGATCTGAGAGTGTTTAAAATTTATTTTGTTCAGCAAAACTTCTTTCACCTTTTTTCTGGATTTTGATATCAAAAGACAATACATGTATTGTTAATTGCTATCAGAAATCATTCCATGGCCCAGGTAATATCATGCTCAAGCAAATTCTTCACACAATATTAGTCCCATTTGTTTTTACAAATGCATGACTGATAAGCAGCATGAATTTGAAATTTAATGGAGGTGATGAAAATTTCAGTTTTTGAACTATACATGAAACAGGAGGAAAATTTGCCTTTCAACTATACATGTAGCTGGCTAAAAAAATCTCAGCAATTCAACTATATGAATGTATAGCAGGCTAAAATCCCAGCATTTCAACTATATGAAAATCAAGCTAAGAATCTCAGCATTTCAACTGCATGTGTATCAAGCTGAAAGTCTCAGCCATTCAACTATACCTTTAACAGGACGAAAATCTCAGCCTTTTACCTACATGTAACTAGCTGAAAATCTCAGTCTAATTGTACATGAAACAGGATGAAAATCTCAGCCTTTTACCTACATGTAACTTGTTGACCGTCACCCTGTGTTTGACCCCTGGGTCTGTGTACTAGAGCCAAATGAATAAGATCTAATAGCGATGAACGGTCAGTACAAAGAATACTGTACATTTTGGGCAGATTAGAAAAAGTTAGGTGTGCAAAATCTACATTTCTATGAAAAATCACTATTGCCTCTCAACATCCCGCAGTTCAAGGTTAGATGACGAAGGTCGAACGAATTTCATAACCAGTTTCAACTGGTACCATCTTTCCTCTGCAGACTTTCCACTCCTGCAGGAGATCAATTTTGTTTAAAAGAAAAATGCAAAGTTCAACACAATTTTAAAAAAGAATTCAAATAAAACAATTTTCAATAACCTGTAATCTGATAGCCAATGAATTAAATAACAATAAGGTGCTTTCAGTAACTTCATAACCAATCCTAACATGTGAAAAAGTAAAACACCCTATTTAACAAATAGGATAGCCTGCTACCTCATCCATTTGAAGTATTGATACGTCGATAACATCTGTTTTCTTTTGGAGAAAAAAATCTTTAATTAGAGTTTTTTTAACTGAAAATTTCATATGTTCATACTTAGAGCATGATGCATGAAATGCAAAAGATAATTATCATGCTACATATTTTAGATAAAATTAAAAAAATGCAGATTTTAAAAATAAATATCTAAAAAATATTACAAGAAAAAAGTACTCCATGCAGGTAAAAAAGTAAAAAGAAAGCACAAAAAACCAGGTTGAGATTTGACATTTTCATGCTTTTCTACAGTACAGAAGCAGACTGCATTTTTGAAGAAATAAAAGACAACTTAGTAAGACTGACTCTTTGAAATGATTAACATTAGTGTGACATGATTTATAATCCATTTGAAGTGTCTTATTGAGTTTGCACTTAAAATATCTGTCAATGAGTTCTTGGAAGTACAAGAATGAATTTCAAAATATTTACCTGTCGGACATTTCTGCTCGATACAGACGATTGGAGATGGAGGCCATGAAGGCCTGGACACAGTCTTCATCTACCTCCAGGCATGCTTTCAGGGCTCTATAAAGTAGCAGATATACCGGTAAAATGACAGACACTTGTACCTCATGCACACAAGTTTACATACTATAGCTTTACATGTACCGGTATATAAACTGTATGATTACAGTCTGTCTACCTCCAAGCACACCTTCTGGGCTCTAGTAGCATATATAAACAGTCACATATTTCAAGTAAACATACTACTGGTACATGTAACTTTAGTACATGTATGTTTATTTATTCAAAGCTAACTGGTAGTCTTATCCAAATGCAAATATCCCTCTGCTTACTCTATACTTACAATTTATGTGATGAAAAATTCGTAACAAATTCACAATTTGCCTTTAACGAATTATGGTTATGATAAAGTAATTTCTTTAATCCCTTGAAATTCCCTATAACTAAGTACGGTACAATTCACCAAATCCACAGACCTGTAGATATGAACAATCCATGAAAAATTTGTCCTAACAAATTCCATTTATCCCACACCACTTAGCATATATACAGGTACATATATTAAACCTACTTTTCCATGGTTAATGGAGCACTCACCTGCAGGCATTTATGATGGCACAGTCCCTGATGTTCTCCAGGGCCTTCAGGAGCTTGCTCTGGGGTTTATTCCGCCGGTCACTCCCCGGGGATTTCCCTGTATCAGTGACCATGATCTTGATGCTGCTCCTACTGTCCATGGTGGCGTACTTATTCAGCTTACTAAGAATGGGGGATGGGCAGACCAGGAAATCTCGTAGAGTGCAACACATTGTCCAAGCTAAGTTGGGGAACTTGTTGGAAAGTTTACCAAGAGACTGGAAAAGAAGCATAATAAACAACGAATACTATATATGCTAAATACCAAATGTACTAATGAATACATTTACATGTACAATTGCTTCATGCATCTATTCAGTTTATTATAACCAGTGGGAAAATTTGACATGCCCTCCTATCTTACCTCTAGAGCCACAAGGAGTAATGGAGTATGGGACAACAACAGCTTCCTCTCCGTGTTTGTACTGATCTTCTCTGTCAGCCGTAAACACAAACTCTCTGCCTCTACAGCAGACATAAGGGAGGAATAAAAGCACATAAGTATGTTTAATTTTGTTATTTTTTTTTTTAAATTCACCCCCAACCCCAAAACACACACACATTGCATTCCATCTTTAATACATCAGACCATATATTTCCAGTCATAATCACTGTTCTAAAATTTTTCAAGACTTAAAATATCTGGCCATAAAATACTGTGGGTACATTTCTTCATTAACACATTAATTCAGTTGATATAATTGTAAGTAGGTGAACCCAATAACAAGACTAAGGGTTCACAAAGTGAGACTTACAATAAGCAAGCAACATCTTCAAAAAAAATATAATTAAACTATGATTGAAAGTACCTGACTGTGTATTTCACAACACAGGGATGTCAAATATCTCCTTATAGTTGTTTATGTCTTACCTCTTTCTTCTTTGACAGCCCAGAACATGAGGTCTATGCAGGCAGCACAACTGAGCACCATCATCTCGTATGTGTGGAAGTCCATTTTCTTCTCCACCTCCCGTGTCCCCTTACCATGCTTGTCAAGCTCAATTTGACCAGATAAATACATCTTCTTTGAAAATTCGTAGACGTCATTCATAAAACTGGTTGGCATATCTGTAATTTGTTGAACAAGAAGAAGATGCTGAATTTTTTAATACTTTAACTTTTATGCATATATATCGTTCGAAAAATTAAGACCAATAAACAAACTGGATCTGTATGTCTCCAAAAGTTCAAAATATAAGACTGTGAGCAGACGCATTTTTTGTCAGTTGCTATGGTACATTGTTATTATGCTGCCATGTTGAAATCAGTTTTCATATTAGGTACGATTTACATCAACATCTTCACTAAGAAATTGTAAATAGTATGTCAGTATACATGTGTTACTGAATCCTCTCCTCTGGCATGCATTTCATAAATTACCCCATACTAAAAATTACCTTCATTCTTTGACATGCATGCACCTAAACCAAAAGTGATTGAAACATTCCGCAACAACCAAACACCTTAAATATGGTAGATGCTTACTCAAAGAATAAATAATATATGTAGGGTTAAGCATAAATAAACAAAAGGGTCAGTCACAATACACCAAAAACTGACAGTCGAAGCTGTTTGTGAACTTCTGTGCCACATATCAATTTTCTAGGTGTCCAAATGCTAAATGAGGTATTGCCCTTTCCCAATATTTTGCTATCCCTGTCTTTGAAAGAAAAGTACCTTTTATTTAAAAATATATATACTTGGTGCTATTCTAAGCACTGCATTTTATAACGGTATCTGTAAACACTCATTAGCCATAAAACTATGACAGTGTTTACATAAAAAAATTTATAAGCATCATCATCTGAATTTTGCTTGTAAATTGACAACTAATATTCAAATTATTGTTGAACACCTGAAATACCCTTTTTATTACATTGAAAACATTAAAAGTGGGAAAGAAAATTAAACAGCTCAAAGGGTGACCATGTCCTTTTAACAGCTTAAGCATAAGACAGTGAACTTGGATTTCACCAAACTAAGAACATAACATGCAGCACTCTGATTCCCTGTCCACTGCCACCCACTGTAAACGTGGACATTTCTCTGGGCTGATTACGTAATTTAAGATGAAAACAATAATTTGGGTACCATTTCCACCAAACTAAAAAATGATATGCACAGCCACACCAAAATAATTTCTTGTTCGTCAGACATACAGTGAAAAAAGGTACTAGCAGGCGAGCAATTCAATGATAAAATTTTTATTTCTTATAGCCAAACTTTTTAGGTGCTGCAATAATAAATCAGGACGGACAGTTAAATTTTTTCATCTTGTTTCTGATTGATAAATTAAAACTCTTTAAAATACCAAAAATAGAGTGGAAATAGAACAAAAAACAGTGCAGAATTTCCTGGATGCAGGAAATTAATCATACTATTACTTGAGGGCCCACGGAGTACAATGAACAATAAATTATATTGGTGTGGCCTACGCTAACATTTTCATAAATGATTTTTTTGGATTGTTTCTTTTCTCATTTCATGAGTTAACAATATACTAATATAGGCTACAACATTGAATTGTCCATGATTACAGTATACATATTCAGTGATAAAGCTCCCTGACTATAACGGACAAAGTCAACACTCACCTTCATAACCCGAATCTACCAGATGCATGAATGAAATGTACACTATTTTTAACATAGATCTTTTGGTAGGTAATTTTCTGATACAAACTGTTCCAAATTAAAAAGTACACATGCATATATACCATACAATTTGATTATGGTAGAAAAAGAATGGCTGTATATAAACTATCTGTTCTTGGTTCTCATGATGCCAGCCTTTTGACTGATGGCTGATATCTTTTGGTTGTTAATGTATTTAAATTGATGAAGGGAACTTTAAACTTTCCCAACGTAAAATGTCAACATTTTTTCACTTCCTCATCAGAAAATCCTGGTACAAATATTCATGAATGTGGTGTCTTAATATTGATAATTCATGAAAGTGGTGTCATAATATTGATAAATTGTGCAGGGTTGTTCAAACTGTTTCTGTTCATATACAATGTAAATAGAATTTATATCCCATTTCCTGTTAAGGAAAAAACACAGAAATTTGTTTTGTTACCATTGTTGTATTTAAAAGCATAGCTTTGGGAAAGTTTCAAAGGAAAAGTTTTGAACTGAGGCTTTGGGAAGGCATATCTATTAAAATTGCTGTCAAAAAAGTAGAATCTGTTGGAATCTGGGATGGACTATACTACGTCTATTTCAATATTCAGACTATACCATGGATGGGGGTCGATCTATTTCAATATGGGGTTTACCTCAGACTATACCATGGATGGTTCTATCTATTTTACCTATTTCCTGCTCCAGTATGTCCCGTATCATGGTGATGGCAGACAGAGTAAGAGCCTCACTGTAAGATTTGTATGGCCACCAACCATACTTCCTCCCATTCTGTCAACAAATAGAACACGATTTATTGTCAGATATCTTACTTCTATGAACATCTTATTTTGAGGATGAACTGAAAAGAACATAAATGCATGAAAAATGGTAAACAATGAACAATGATGAGATCACAGGATTTAATGTTTCATCTAAGACATTGAAAAATGGCATTTCCCAGATGATAGTATTGATTTACAAAAATTAATTTGAACAAAATATTTAAACAATACATGTACATGTATTGCAAAACATTATGTTACTGGTAATAACTTCATAACAGTTGCAAGATCATAAGAAATAAACTTTCACTGAATAATGTATTAAAAACATTAAGAAGTTTTCAATTTCCTTTTTTTACACATGAAAAACAACTTTACCTCAACACTCATCATCCATGTGTAAGCTGTGTTTGTATTTGTTAATAACTCCTTATTTAGTAATTTAATTGTCTGAAAAGGAAAACAAAGTGACATTTACATTACGGTAGCTGGGAATTACTTACATTGTCTCTTTTTAAACACAACTTAATGTGGGTGAATTTAAAATTAGGTGAAACTGTTTGCAACTGTAAAAGAGCGAAAATTACATGCGGCAAAAATAATCCTGTTTACAGTATTTTTTAACAAGCAGTAAGCTTCAATATAAATCTTCCCAACACATAAATGTACCTGTGATAAAAGTCTCTGAAGCTGGGTTGGTGTAAACACAAGATGGTCTTTTTCTGGGATGATCTCAAACCCCCATGGCTTCACACTGGTAAAACTGGATGCAATTTTACAGAAATAATGGGTAGAGGCCTCCACTTCCCCCTCCTGGCCAGGTTTTCCAGGGTCTTGCACACCCAGAGGGGCTGGTGACCTCTCTCTGAACTTTGTTGTGGGTATTTCTGGTACATTGCCTCTTGTGGGTGAGACAGGGGAGTTAGGGTCTGAATAGATGAGATGAGACGAGATGGTGCGTGGGAGGATGGAGCGGAAGGTAAAAGTGTTCTCATCCTCCTCATTCTCCTCCTCCTTCGAGGGGACACTAAGTTCCTTGTGGACAGACTCAGATGGGTAGAGTAAGGAAATCAGGTGCTTGCTTCCATCACTGGATCGCCCCAGAGCCCGAATCAATCCAAACAGGACTGGGATAGTTATAAGTGACAATTTTTCTGCAAATACATCAAATAAACTAGTGATGAAAAATGTGAAATGAACACAGTAGAAATCAAATCAAAAGTCTAAAAGAAGCTTCAGTAAAATTATGCTTTAAGATGTTTTTAATGATTCTTTTTCTCTTCTGAACTGATGGGCTTGGATATCTTTAGTCACTCCTTCTGCCATTTAGTTCTCTCATTTTTAACCAACTGAAAATGCAATCTTTTCTACAGCTTTGTAGGGATGGGATGATCCACCGATGCACCGGTGCATCACGGTATTTATTTTGACGATATTTGGATCGATACATTTACCATTAATACAACGATACCTAAGCGAACTTTTTTTTATTTTCCAAAAATATCTGAACTTCATATATCGGCTATTTTTAGTCCGCGCGCCTAATATGAAAGTACAAAGATGGCGGAAAACCTCGTAAAGTTGTCAAAACTGTTAGGAAGCTAAATCTCTGAATCTGGAGTGTGGACAACTTTTGGATTACTTGTTTATGAAAAAGTAGTGTATATGAGACTAAAGTAATTTGTAAATTGTGCAACGCTCATTTTAAATATATCAAAATAACTTTGCATGGACATGCGCTAACACATCAACAGATTGAAAATTTTTTTAACACTTATTCATGTTTTCATTTAGTTGCAATGTATTGTGATAAGTATCGTATCGCATCTCATGTATCGTGATATGTACCGAATCGGTTAAGTACAGTATCGTCCCAGCCCTACAGATTTGACAGTCATAAAAACCAACCTTCTTTGGCATTTTCTTTATCTTCACACTGTTTTATAAGGGCCTCTAGAACATCCAACTGAACATTCAGGATCTGTTCAATATCAACATAAAAAATTACTGTAGGAGCAACAACTTAACAACAACAGATAAATGTACAATGTATAAGTAATAGAGAAAAAAGTGTAATATTTCTGTATAAAAAACACAACAATATTTTACCTCCTCCCGTAGTTTGGTGTCCTTGAATGCTAGGTCACTTAAAATGGTATTCAAACAAAAACTGAAGTTTTCACATCTTGGTAGTGCTGAAAATAATAAATTTTTGAGTAAATTACAGTATATTTGCAATTTTAAATTGTCAATATACCATTTAATGGTTTTAAACAAACAATTTTACATTAGAGTCAGGTATTTTTTTTAGAATAATATGTTAACTTACAATATAACAGCTAAAGAAATAAATTGAAACAATAATGGTTAAATTACATTATGCCCATATCATAACACAATTGAGATTCTTTACCAAATCTCATGATTATGAGCTAAATCTTATAAAGTTTGGCAATTGAGACTCCGTGGATTACATATCTATGGGTTAAGCAAGAGGTGAGGTTATTTTCCCACATAAAGCAAAATAGAATTTGTAACATAGCTGACACTCAGAAAAATACTGTTAAATCATGTCCAAATATAAAAAATAATCTAACAATTCTACATTTCTCTTCTATAAAAAAAAAAATTATCTTTTTTTTTTTAAACTTAATCAGTATGTTTGATATACTTTGTCCCTTTCCTGGCTTATGTTTCCCAGTCCAAAGTGAGTTGGGAAGACATCTTAGAACTTTGAGCAGATATGATGATATCACTTCTTTTTTCTAGAGTCAATGAAATAAAGTACAATGGAAAGAATTAGTTGGATGTCACACAATTTTAAACAGCAATATTAGCAAAATATTCATTATAATATTTTAAGAGCAACTTAAATCTTTATAATAAATAAGCCCAAATATATGTATGATATCTGTACAGTACACGTACTATGGATTATATAGCAAACCAGTTAATTAACCTCTAATTAAATAGCTTTTCCCACAGAAATATGAATAATCAAAGTTTATGAATTATTACTTTCTTTCTTTTCTTGATCAATTTTACATATTAAATTTTTTGATAAGTAATGTCATAGTTATAATTTTAGCCTTGGTTCTCTACCTGCAAGTTAGACTCCAACAAAAATATTCCAAGGGATATTATTGCATCTTGTCCCCTCTGGTCAAAGGAAAATCTACCATTGATCTCTTTTGGACATAGTGACAACAACCTTGCAACCTATAAAAAGAACAAGAACAACTGCAACATGATAATGAATAGACAAAGAATTCTAAAAGTATATTGGTTGCAAACCCATTCTATTAACAGGGTCAATATTTTTTATCAATTTCATCTGGTTTATTATACACTATTTTTACATTCCTTGTTCAGTATAAATACATAACAAAAGAAATAAACAAATAACAGCAGCATCCTTAAAGTGATTTCTGGACATTTTGATACCAATGCCCCCCCCCCCCCCCAAAAAAAAAAACAAACCCAAAAACCAAAAACAAACAAACAAATAAAACTGAAATAAATGGAAAAGTATATAAAGTTACAATGAATAATTGAATACAAGGAAAACTTTCATTAAACATGTTGAATTAACACATATTAATCAACATTCATTGGGCAAAACAACATAAGAGCATTTTCGTTTTAATATAATATTCATGATGGGGATGTTTTTTTCTTTCTGCACGAATTTTTGATATTAAAAAAACTTGAACTGTTTTATAGCTAACAATATGACATTTACCGCATTATATACCATCAGAGACATGTTATTTATGTCTCTAATATCATACAAGTGTATTATGAAAAATTGATTAAACTCTGCTTTTTTTTATTTTCAAATTTTGGTTGGTGCTCAAAATGTTTAAATTTTAGTGCCGAAACGTCTTATAATTAGATGTCGTGGTACGGCTGCCGAAACGCCCTGCTTCCAATCTAAGATCTGCGTGTTTATTTAATTCAACATGACTGACTTGCTGTTTACAACCGTAACTATCCTACAAAATCAAAATTATTTGAAAGACAAATTTTGACTGATGTAAACTAACTTTATCTTCAGGTGCTGGGTTAATCGCTGCAGACGATCTGGCAAATTGACGTAAAATTTTTGCAAACAAAATTCCGTCGTCCGCCATGTTTTTCAGGTAACCTCCCTTGGTTAGCATTCGATTTCCGAACCCGATGAAAAATAAACACCGCAAGTTCCCGCCACTCTCTGGTTTACGTGCATGGCGACATGTCATGCTCCTAACCCTGACGTATTACAGGCTTTTCTACATGTACTGCTGTCTTTGAAGACTGGCTTTCAGCAGTCAGAAAAGCTCAGAAATCAAAGAAGCCAGTCTAATCCAGGAGTTAGTCACAATTTGGATTGTTACAGTGCAGCTGGACAAGTGTGGAGTTCTGTCACCTCTAGACTTCGTGTCCAGAGCATTTCTCTATGGTTGTCTGGCAGCTTTTAAGTTAATGTTCTGTACAATCTTTGTGTGTAGATCAACCGCCACAGCATCAATTTATACATGCTCAAGAACACATGCATAAGGATGTTGGCGAACAGATCCGAGATACGTCATTCGTTATTATAGTTTGTTGTTTTTGGACGCTAAAGGTTTATTTTGTTGTTTTTTTATGTGGTATTTTCTTTACAGTATTTGCCAAATATTAATATTGATTTAATTAACAGGCACTTGTAATCGTTTTTCTAGTGGTGGGCAATGCCAAGAAATCTCATCATAGTTATGTTGCTTCACGGTAAGTGGGTTTTGAATTGAAAATAAAAATTTCACTGTCTTTTATTTAGGTAACATGTGCATTACTTATCACATTTTATTCAGCACCATCTAGTTCATCTTATTCAGAAACAATTTAAACCAAACTAAATTTGGAGAGAAGGAGAGATGAGTAGGAAGGAAAGAAAACAGATTCACATGAACTCATTTAACAGAAGAAATATTTTACATAGAAGTAAGGAGAACAAATTACTTCGAAAAGAATGGAACCCCCAATTTTTGAAACAAGGTCGGAAGTGTACTGTTTTGGGTAGCACTGTTTGTCCTGGTGCGAGTAAACCCGGAACACCTGGATCTGCGTACAGTAAAAGGCCGCGTCATTTTAGTTAAATGAATATAGAACGATGTATGTAAAAATCTTCAGAATGTATGTAAACATGGTTATATACTGTCAAAAGTATAAGCATGTAGTTGTATATATTCTATTTTCCATACGTTTTACTAAATTTTGCTCATAAATGGTGGATAACGCCTTAGAATACCATGAGCTGTGACAATTTTATATTGTAGCTTAGCGCAAAGCCATTATAATTTTACTGCACGCTGTGATAAAGCACTGCGAAGTTTGGTTTCTAGGGGTACATGTATGTTTATTCGACAGAGAGACCACTGTATGACTATACTAATTCAAGTATATCTAATGTTGAAAAAAATCTTACATTGTATGATTTTAAAGATTATGTTCAAATTAACAAAGGAAATACATGAAACTCGTTTAAACTTGAGAAATGACGTGTGCATTCTATGATTCCGAAAGAACAACACAAGACTACGGTAACAATTTATGTCATTAATGCACCAAACACTGTTATCCAGACAGAAAAGCCGGGTACATGGACACAAAATCAATGGCACGCAGTCATGAAAGGGATGGACTGCTCCGGGGCACAAGTAATGCTTGGGGCCACCAACCATATTAACATGTCAAACAGAGATGGTACAGAAACTTTGAGCAGAGAACAAAATGATAGAAGAGGGATTGATGCCATTCGGGGTATTGGAGAGATCACGGATGAATCTCCAGAAAGGGGAGTTTCGTCGTCCAAAACCAACAAAAAGTTATTAGTACGTTCGAACCCTCTATCAAACCAAAAAAAAAACCCCTGACACAAGCGGTGAGAGAGATTGAGCCACTGGAGCATAGTGTCAACATATAACCAAAATTGAAGGACAACAAGCCATCTCATTGAACTGCTGAAGATCACGTCATCTTATTACTAGAACTGAATAATAGCGTATTACGCAATCCATCAGTTTTAGTATATAATAAGATGGTTATATCAT